>NC_071481.1:8400119-8493050 GCF_028500815.1 Rissa tridactyla | reverse complement strand
TGGGGAGCAGGGGGCAGAGGACCCACACGCTTGGTGCATGTGTGGGGCGCAGGGGCAGAGCACCCTGGCCTCCTCCCTGCCTCAGTTTCCCCCTCTGCACACACACCCTCCCCCCCCTTCCCCCCCCCCCGCCAGCAGCCGGGGCTGGGCTGGCACCCACAGGGTGCCCCCACCCACAGCCAGACCCCTTTGGGGCGCCGTGTCGTGGTTGTGTGCCCCCCCCCGCCCCCCCCCCCCCGCTTTCCTTGTCTCTTGGCCCCCCCGCCCCAGCGCCCGCTTAATCCCCCCGGCGCTTGTTTGTACAGCAAAGTGCTGCCCCGACGGATTCCTGCCGCCGCGGGCGACGGGGCGGGGGGGGGTGGGGCGACGGGGGGTCGGGGGGGGACCTGCTGGGGCGTCCTTGTGTCAGTGTGCACACGCGTCCCCGTGTCTGTGTGCAGAAGTCTCCCCGTGTCGGTGTGGACATGCGTCCCCGTGTTGGTGTGCACGCCTGTCCCCGTGTGAGTGTGCGCACGCGTCCCTGTGTGCATGTGCACGCATGTCCTTGTGTCAGTGTGCACACGTGTCCCCATGTCAGTGTGCACGCCTGTCCCCGTGTCAGTGTGCACAGGCATCCCTGTGTCAGTGTGCACACCCTGTCCCCGTGTCTGTGCACACGCATCCCCACGTCTGTGCACACGTGTCCCCGTGTCAGTGTGGACCCCTGTCCCCATGTGGGTGTGCACACGTGTCCTCATGTGAGTGTGCGCACGCGTCCCCGTGTCTGTGTGCACACATGTCCTTGTGTCAGTGTGCGCACGCGTCCCCATGTCAGTGTGCACACCTGTCCCCGTGTCAGTGTGCACATGCATCCCCGTGTCAGTGTGGACCCCTGTCCCCGAGTGAGTATGCACACGTGTCCTAGTGTCAGTGTGCACGTGTCCCCATGGGAGTGTGCACACGCATCCCCATGTCAGTGTGCACGTGTCCCCATGTCTGCACTTGTGTCCCCGTGTCAGTGTGCACGCCTGTCCCCATGGGAGTGTGCACACGTGTCCTCGTGTCAGTGTGCACACCTGTCCCCGTGTCAGTGCGCACACGTGCCCGTGTCTGTGTGCAGAAGTGTCCCCGTGTCAGTGTGCACGCCTGTCCCCATGTCTGTGCACACGTGTCCTCGTGTCAGTGTGCACACGCGTCCCCGTGTCAGTGTGGACCCCTGTCCCCATGTGGGTGTGCACACGTGTCCTCGTGTGCGTGTGCGCACGCGTCCCCGTGTCTGTGTGCATGCCTGTCCCCGTGTCTGTGCACGCCTGTCCCCGTGTCAGTGTGCACACACGTCCCCATGTCTGTGCACACGTGTCCCCGTGTCTGTGTGCACGCCTGTCCCCGTGTCGGTGCACACACGCGTGCCCGTGTCAGTGCAGATGTGTAGCACTGCAAATGCGTGTGCGAGCCGCACGCTGTCATGCGCACACCTCCCTGCGCTTGTGTGCACGCGTGTGGTGGTGCAAATGTGCGCACACGGCTACATGTCGGTGCGCACACGCCTCCCCGTGGCGGTGCCGGTGTGTGGCGGTGCAAATGCTGCAAATGCCCGTGCACACGCGTCTTGGTGTTGGGGCACGCGGGTAGCAGTGCAAATGCGTGTGCACAGCCCCACGCCACCGCACACACGCATCGTCGCGTCAGTGCATGCGTGTATGTCGCAAACACGTGTGCAATGCCCCGTGCTGCTCTGCACACGTGTCCCGGTGTCACTGCACCCGTGGGGTTGTGCAAACACACGTGCACAGCCTCACGCTGCTGTGCGCACGCATCCCCGTGTCGGTGCGTGCACGCAGTGGTGCAAATGCGTGTGCACGTGCTTCCTGTGTCGGTGCAGGCACGTAGTGGTGAAAATGTGTGGGCGCAGCCACGTGGCAGTGCGCACACGCGTCCCCGTGTCGGTGCATGCACATAGTGGTGCAGAAATGCGTGTGCACAGCCATGTGTGAGTGCGCACACGCATCCCCGTGTCATTGCACACATGCAATGGTGCAAACATGTGCAGAGCTGCATGTGTGCGTGTACACACGAGTCCCGATGTCGGTCGGTGCATGCACGTAGTGGTGCAAACGCGTGTGCAGAGCCACGTGTGAGTGCGCACACACGTCCCCGTGTCGGTGCACAGATGTAGTGGTGCAAATGCATGTGCGCACTCACACGTGTGTGTATGCACACGCATCCCCGTGTCGGTGCACACGCATAGTGGTGCAAACGCGTGTGCAGAGCCACGTGTGAGTGCGCACACGCGTCCCCGTGTCGGTGCACAGATGTAGTGGTGCCAACGCGTGTGAGTGCGCACACGCGTCCCCGTGTTGGTGCATGCACATAGTGGTGCAAATGCGTGTGCAGAGCCACGTGTGAGTGCGCACACGCGTCCCCGTGTCGTTGCACACATGCAATGGTGCAAACATGTGCAGAGCCGCGTGTGTGCGTGTACACACGAGTCCCCATGTCGGTCGGTGCATGCACGTAGTGGTGCAAATACATGTGCAGAGCCGCGTGTGAGTGTGCACACGCGTCCCCGTGTTGGTGCACGCACGTAGTGGTGCAAACGCGTGTGCAGAGCCACGTGTGAGTGCGCACACGCATCCCCGTGTCGGTGCACGCACGTAGAGGTGCGAACACGTGTGCACAGCCGCAATGTGAGTGCACACACGCGTCCCCGTGTCGGTGCACACATGCAATGGTGCAACCACGTGCAGAGCCACGTGTCGGTGCGCACACGCGTCCCCGTGTGTGTGCGACCTCCCCCCTTCCCCCCCCGCCCCCCCCGGTGCGCGGCGACCCCCTGCTGTCCCCCTGCCCATGCGTCCGTGTCCCCGCACACGCGTCACACTCGCTGCCCCCGCCTCCGCTAGCCCCGCACCGCCCGCTCCCGGCACCTGCGCGCTGCGTGGCGGTGGCGGGGCAGGAATGCAGCGGGGGGCGATGAGCTCATCCCCCCCCCGCGCCGCCGGCCGTGACTCCACGGCGCAGCTATGCGGCCCGGGCCCTGCCAGCACCCACCCCTTGGTGTCCCCCCCCCCGCCACCGGTGGCGGTGACGTGGCCTGGCACCCAGCGGGGGGGGTTGGCGGGTGTCCCCCCAGGTCACCCATGGCGGCACCCGGGGCTCGGCCGAGACCTCCTTCCCCGAGGACACGGTGGCCGACCACGTCGGGGGGACGCGGGGACGGCGGTACTACGCCCAGCTCTCCGATGACGAGGACCTGGTGGCGTCTGGCGGTAAGGTGGCAGCGGCGGGGGCGGGGGGTGGCACCTTTGGGGGGGGTGTCACCACGAGTGGGTGCTACCATGGGGGGGTGCCACCCTGGGCGCCACTCGCGCTGTCCCCATTGGAGATGGCACCGGGAGCTGGTGGCATCTGGTGGTGAGGTGGCACTGGGTGGCATGAGTGAGTGGCTGTCACCATGGGTGGGTGCCACACGGGGTGGGTGTCACCACGAGTGGGTGCTACCATGGATGGGTGTCACCCTGGGTGCCACTCGCACTGTCCCCATTGGGGAGCTGGTGGCATCTGGTGGTGAGGTGGCACTGGAGTGAGTGGCTGTCACCATGGGTGGGTGCCACACTGGGTGCCACTCGCGCTGTCCCCATTGGAGATGGCACTGGGAGCTGGTGGCATCTGGTGGTGAGGTGGCACCGGGTGCCATGGCTGTCACCATGGGTGGCTGTCACCCTGGGTGGGTGCCACACTGGGTGGGTGTCACTACGGATGGGTGCCACCTGGATGCCACTTGTGCTGTCCCTATTGCAGGTGGCAGTGGGACCTGGTGGCACCTGGCAGTAAGGTGGCACCAGGTGGATGGGTGCCACCATGGTTGGGTGCCACCGTGGGTGGGTGTCACCACGAGTGGGTACCACCTGGATGCCACTTGTGCTGTCCCCATTGCAGAGGGTGACGGCACCTGGCTGTAAGGTGTCACCATGGTTGGGTGCCACCAGGGCTGTCTGTCACCCCAGGTGGGTGCCACCATGGGTGGGTGTCACCATGAATGGGTGCCACCTGGATGCCACTTGTGCTGTCCCCATTGCAGGCGGCCGTGGCACCTGATGGCACCTGGCTGTAAGGTGTCACCGGGGTTGGGTGCCACCAGGGTGGGTGTCACCGTGAGCGGGTGCCACCCTGGGTGCCACCCGTGCTGTCCCCATTGCAGATGGCAGCGGGGAGGACGGCAGCGGTGTCCCCTGGCTGCCCAAGAACGCTACCCACGTACCCGCCCTCGGGCTGACACCCACCGGTAAGGGACGCCGGGGGGGTGGCACTGGTCCCCGGGGTGTCACCTTCGTGTCACCGCTCTCAAGCTCTGTCTCCTCTCCATCCTCCTCTTCCTCCTCTTCTTCCTCCTTCTCCTCCTCCTCCTCCTCCTCCTGGGCGGGCAGTGCCCAGGCCCCCCCCTGCGCCTGCGGGCATGGTGGTGGCCGAGCCCGAGGACGACCCCCCGCTGAGTAAGTGACACTTTTTTTGGGGGGGGGGACAACCCCCCCCCCGTCCTTTTGCTGCACCCCCACTTTTTTCTCCCAGTGCTGTATATTGGGGGGGGGGCACCCCCACAGACTGGGGGACACAGCTGGATGGGGGGGGGGGGTGTCGCAGCTGGATGGGGGTGACAGGGGGGGTATTTTTTGGGGGGGGGGGGTGGTGGTGGTGCAGATGTCACACCCCCCCCCCCCATTTTTGACATCCCCCCCCCGCATTTTTTTACCGCCCCCCCCCTCCCCCCCCCCCAGTTTATTTCCGGGCGCTGGTGAACTTCACCCGCAGCATCGACTACAGCCGGCAGCTGGAGGACCCCGAATCCGAGGAATTTCGGGAGATTTCGGAAGCCGTGGTGGATACGGTGAGGTGGGGGGGGGGGGAGGTTACGGGGCAGGGGGGTGGTGGTGGGGGACCCAAGGGAGCACCCTGACCCCCCCCATTTTCTGCTTCCCCCACCCCGTCCAGCTGGAGTCAGAGTATTACAAGGTGCCCGGGGAGCAGGTGGTCAGCGTGGTCTTCATCAAGTGAGCTGGGGGGGGGGGGGGTTGGGGGGGGCCGGGGGGAGGGGGGGGGAGAAGGGGTGAGGGGAGGTTTGGGGGGGCACGGGGGGGTTTGAGGGCGCAGGGGGAATTGGGGGCCTTGGGGGGTGTAGGGGGGTTTTGGGGTGCGGGGGCTGATGGGGAGGTTTGGGGGGGCAGTGGGGGGGGTTTTGGGGTGCGGGGGGTGGATGGGGGGGCAAAGGGGGATGGGGCGTTGGGGGGTGATGGGAGGTTTGGGGGGGCAGTGGGGGCGTTTGGGGGGGCTATGGGGGGTTTGGGGGTGCAGGGGGGAATTGGGGGCCTTGGGGGTATAGGGGGGTTTTGGGGGTGCAGGGGCTGATGGGGAGGTTTGGGGGGGCAGTGGGGGGGTTTTGGGGGGTTTGGGGGTGCAGGGGGACTTGGGGGCATTAGGGGTGAGGGGGAGGTTTGGGGGTGCAGGGGGGGTTGGGGGCCTTGGGGTTATAGGGGGGTTTTGGGGTGCAGGGGGTTGGGGGGATTGGGGGTGATGGGACGATTAGGGGGGGCCATGGGGGGGTTGGGGGTGCAGGGGGAATTGGGGGGATGGGGGGGTGATGGGGAGGTTTGGGGGGGATATAGGGGGGTTTTGGGGTGCAGGGGGTGTTGGGGGTGTCAGGGGGTGATGGGGAGGTTTGGGGGGGGCCCGGGGAGGGGTTTTGGGGTGCGGGGACGGGTCGGGGGGCAAAAGGGGGATGGGGGGATTGGGGGTGATAGGGAGGTTTGGGGGGATACGGGGGGTTTTGGGGTGCGGGGGGGGGTCGGCGGGCATTGAGGGGTGATGGGAGGTTTGGGGGGGGGGCAGTGGGGAGGTTTGGGGGTGCTGACCCCCCCCCTCACCCCCCAGGGAGGTGGAAGGCGACGTCTTCGTGGAGCTGGACGTGGGCTCGGAGGGGAACGGGGACGAGGGGCAGCTGGGGGGGGTCCTGCGGGACCTGCTGGCCGCCGGCTCCATCGCCTCCTACCTCACCTCCCCCCTCGGCTTCCAGTTCCGGCGCCTGGGGGCCGGTGAGCAATTTTTGGGGGGGGGGGGGGGGGGCGGTCCGAAGGGTTTTGGTGTGTGTGTGGGGGGGCTCAGATCACCCCATCCCATCGCCTGGTCCCACGTAACGGAGCATCGCGCCTTCCCCTTGCCTCCCCCCCGCCATTAAATTCGTGGTAGGTGGCAATTGGAGGGGGGGGGGGGGTTGTGCGTCACCCTGATTGTGCTGCTCAACCCACCCCCCCCTCAACCAGTGACCCCCCACCCTCGCGCCTGCACCCCCCTGGAGTTCGCCTGCGGCAGCGGCGAGTGCGTGGCCGGCGAGTACCGCTGCGACCGCCGCCCCGACTGCCGCGATGCCTCCGACGAGGACGGCTGCGGTGAGACCCCCCCCCCCCCGCCATAAAGCCCCCCCAGAACCCCCCCTGCACCCCCGTTTACCCCATAACCCCCCCCGCCGCGCCCCCTTTCTCTCCATAACCCCTCCATAACCACCCCATATCCCCCCTGCACCCCCATGTCCCCCCATAACCCCCCCATCGTGCTCCCCGTTCCCCCCATAAACCCCCCCCGACATAACCCCCCCATAGCCCCCACACACCCCCATTTCCCCCCATACCCCCCCACTGCACCCCCATTTCCCCTATAACCCCCATATCCCCCCTGCACCCCCATTTCCCCCGCAAACCCCCCCCATATCCTCCCCGCATCCCCATTTCCCCCCATAAGCACCCACTGCGCCCCCATTTCCCCCCATAACCCCCCCACTGCACCCCCATTCCCCCACATACCCCCCCATATCTCCCCCGCACCCCCATTTCCCCCCACAATCCCCCCACTGCACCCCCATTTCCCCCTCAACCCCCACTGTGCCCCCTTTTCCCCTGTAAACCCCCATAAAGCCCCCCCATATCCCCCCCGCACCCCCATTTCCCCCCCATAACCCCCCCACTGCGCCCCCTTTTCCCCTGTGAGCCCCCTCATATCCCCCCTGCACCCCCATTTCCCCCCATAAGCCCCCACTGCGCCCCGCTGCCCCCACATAACCCCCCCACTGCACCCCCGTTTCCCTCCATAAACCCCCCCCGTATCCCCCCCGCACCCCCATTTCCCCCCACAACCCCCCCACTGCACCCCCATTTCCCCCACATAACCCCCCCATATCCCCCCCGCACCCCCATTTCCCCCCACAACCCCCCCACTGCACCCCCATTTCCCCCACATAACCCCCCCATATCCCCCCCGCACCCCCATTTCCCCCCACAACCCCCCACTGCACCCCCATTTCCACAATAGACAAACAGACACCCCCCCCCCCATATCCCTCCGGCACCCCCCCATTTCCCCCCATAAACCCCTCCCCCATATCCCCCCCGCACACCCCATTTCCCCCCATAACCCGCCCCCCCGCCCCCCCATTTCGTTCCCCGCAGACCCCTCGCCGCGGACGCCCCCCAGCACCGCCCGCCCCGCCACCACCCGCCCGCTGAGCACCGCCGCCGCCCCCGCCACCCCCGCCGCCGCGCCGGCCCCTCACCCCGCGGCCCCCCAAACCCCCCCTTCCCCTCCCCGGCGGGTGCCCCGCGGGCGAAGCCCCCTGCGCCGACGGGCGCTGCGTCCCCCGCGACTACCTCTGCGACGGCGAGCGCGACTGCGCCGACGGCAGCGACGAGGAAGCCTGCGGTGAGTCTGCGGTGACGCGGCCGGGTCAGGAAAGCGGGGGGGGGGGGGGTTGCGTGTGCGCGTGGCAGGGGGGGGGCACCCTATGGGTGCTGACCCCCCCCGTCACCCATCACCCAGCACCCCCTCGCCCTGCGAACCCAACGAATTCAAGTGCCGCAACGGGCACTGCGCCCTCAAGTTGTGGCGCTGCGACGGCGAGAACGACTGCGGCGACGGCTCCGACGAGAGCGATTGCCGTGAGTCCGGCCGCCGCCGGGGTTGGGGACAGGCGCCCGCGCGCGCCAAGGTCCGGAGAGGAGGGAGGGGGGGGGTAAGGGGTGTGACACGCTCTCCCCGTTGACGTGTGTCACCTTCACCCCCGCTTGCAGCCACCAAGGCCCCCGGGGCGGCCTGCGGGCCGGCGGAGTTCCGGTGCGTGGCCAGCGGGAGCTGCATCCACGCCAGCTACCAGTGCGACCGCGAGCCCGACTGCCCCGACCGCTCCGACGAGGTCGGCTGCGGTGAGTGACACCGACACCAAGGGGACACCTCTGCCAGGGCGGGGGACACCTCTGCCAGGCCTTGGGGACGTGGTGACCCGGGGATGGGGTGAGGAACCTGTGCCATGGCACGTTGGGGACGCTGCACCCAGTGACCGTCTGCCATGGCACATGTTGGGGACACCGTGACCGGGGACCCTCTGCCATGGCACTGGGCTGGGGACACTGTGCCTGGGGACCCCGTGCATGGCACTAGGCTGGGGACACTGCGACCGGGGACCCTGTGCCATGGCACATGTTGGGGACACTGCAGCCAGGGACCCTCTGCCATGGCGTGGGGCTGGGGACACTGTGCCTGGGGACCCCGTGCCTGGGGACCCCGTGCATGGCACTAGGCTGGGGACACTGTGACCGGGGACCCCATGCATGGTACATGTTGGGGACACTGCACTCAGGGACCGTCTGCCATGGCAGCAGGCTGGGGACACTGCGACTGGGGACCCCGTGCATGGCACATGTTGGGGACACTGCACCCAGGGACCCTCTGCCATGGCATGGGGCTGGGGACACTGCAACCGGGGACCCCGTGCATGGCACTAGGCTGGGGACACTGTGACCAGGGACCCTCTGCCATGGCACATGTTGGGGACACTGCACTCGGGGACCGTCTGCCATGGCACATGTTGGGGACACTGCCGAGGGACACCATGCATGGCACATGTTGGGGACACTGCACCCAGGGACAGTCTGCCACAGCACCAGGCTGGGGACACTGCAACCGGGGACCCTCTGTTATGGCATGGGGCTGGGGACACTGCGACTGGGGACCCCGTGCATGGCACTAGGCTGGGGACACTGTGCCCAGGGACCCTCTGCCGTGGCACCAGGCTGGGGACACTGTGACCGGGGACCCCATGCATGGCACACGTTGGGGACACTGCACCCAGTGACGGTGTGCCCAGGGACACTGCGCCATGGCACCATGCTGGGGACACCGTGATCAGGGACCCCCGTACCATGGCACCACACCGGGGACACTGTGCCCCGGGACCCCGTGCGTGGCACATGTTGGGGACACTGCACCCAGGGACCTTGTGCTGTGGCACCAGGCTGGGGACACTGTGCCTGGGGACCCTGTGCCATGGCACGTGCTGGGGTCCTGGTGGCCACAGTGTGGGGGTGGTGACCCTGTCCCCAAGCCAGGCTGGGGACCTGATGCTGGTGGCCCTGTCCCCAAGCTGCGCCACGCTGGGGACACAGCGCCATGGCATGGTGATGGGTGCCCCCCTGGTGTCCCTGTCCCAGTGCCAGGCTGGGGACCCCGTGCTGGTGACCCTGTCCCCAAGCAGTGACACAGTGGGGACCTGGTGCCACAGTGTGGCGCTGGTGACTTTGTCCCCAAGCCAGACTGGAAACCCGGTGCTGGTGACTCTGTCCCCAAGCTGCGCCACGCTGGGGTCCTGGTGTCATGGCACGGTGTTGGCCGCCATACTTGTGACCCTGTCCCCAGGTGGTGCCATCCTGGGGACCCAGTGCTGGTGACCCTGTCCCCAAGCGGTGCCATGCGGGGGTCCTGGTGTCATGACGTGGTGCTGGGTGCCACACTGGTGACCCTGTCCCCAGGCGGTGCCATCTTGGGGACCCGGTGCTGGTGGCCCTGTCCCCAAGCGGTGCCATGCGGGGGTACTGGTGTCATGGCATGGTGCTGGGTGCCATGCTGGTGACCCTGTCCCCAGGCAGTGCCATCTTGGGGACCCGGTGCTGGTGGCCCTGTCCCCAAGCTGCACCATGCTGGGGACCCAGTGCCCAATCTGGGCTGGGGACACTCTGCTGGTGACCATGTCCCCAAGCAGTGCCATGCTGGGGTCCCAGTGCCACGGTGCAGTGCTGGGCGCCACACTGGTGACCCTGTCCCCAAGCCAGACTGGGGACCCCGTGCTGGTGACCCTGTCCCCAGGCGGTGCCACTCTGGGGTCCTGATGCTGGTGACCCTGTCCCCAAGCAGTGCCACGCTGGGGTCCCAGTGCCACGGTGCGGTGCTGGTGACCCTGTCCCCAAGCGGTGCCACGCTGGGGTCCCAGTGCCACGGTGCGGTGCTGGTGACCCTGTCCCCAAGCCAGGCTGGGGACCCCGTGCTGGTCACCCTGTCCCCGAGCAGTGCCACGCTGGGGTCCCAGTGCCACGGTTGGGTCCTGGGTGTGACACTGGTGTCCCTGTCCCCAAGGCGGGGGGAATAGGGCGGGGGGGTGGGGGTGGTGCGCGGTGCTGGCGTCGCGTGCCCGGTGGTGACGGTGGCGGTGGCGGTGGCAGTGCCCCCGCAGGTGGTGACGCTGCCGCGGGAGTCGGTGCGGGTGGTGCCGGGGCAGACCGTCACCTTCACCTGCGTGGCCACCGGCGTCCCCACCCCCATCATCACCTGGCGCCTCAACTGGGGACACACCCCCAGCAGCCACAGGTGGGGGCGGGGCCTAAGGGGGTGTGGTCTTGGGGGGCGGGATCTAAGGGGGCGTGGTCTCAGAGGGGTGGGGCTAACAGGGTGTGGTCTCGGGTCGGGGCCTAAAGAGGTGTGTGGTTGCAGAGGGGCGGGGCATAACGGGGTGTGGTCTCAGAGGGGCAGGGTCTAAAAGGGTGTGGTTTGGGGGGCCTAAGGGGGTGTGGTCTGGGGCGGGGTCTAAGGGGTGTGGTGGGCAGGGCCTAAGAGGGTGTGGTCTGGGGGGCAGGGTCTAAGGGGGTGTGTGGCCTCGGGGGAGGGGGCTGAGGGGTGTGGTCTCAGAGGGGCGGGGCCTAAGGGGGTGCGGTCTCGGGGGGTGGCCAATGGGAGCAAGGGGAGCTGGCTGGAGGGGGGCGGGGCTTGAGGAAGGGGGTGGGGCTTGTGATGGGGAGGGGCTTGTGGTTGGGGCGGAGTCTCTGGTGGTGGGCGGGGCTTGTGGCTGGAGAGGGCTGCGGTGGGAGGGGCTTATACTTGGGGGCGTGGCTCCCGGCACGGGGGCGGGGCTAACAGCCAGGGAGTGGTGTGGTGGGCGGGGCTTGCATGAGGGGGTGGGGCTTGCACGGGGGGGCGTGGCCTGGGCATAAGCAGGGCGTGCAGTGGGCTGTGCCCCTCTCCGGGTGCTGGGCTCCGGGTTCGATGGGCTCCGGGTGTCGGGCACCGGGTGTCCCAGGCTCCAGGTGTGCCGGGCTCCGGGTGTCAGGCTCCGGGTTCAATGGGCTCCGGGTGTGCCGGGTTCTGGGTGCCGGGCTCCGGGTGCAATGGGCACTGGGTGTCCGGGGCTCCAGGTGTCCCGGGCTCCAGGTGTGCCAGGCTCCGGGTGCAATGGGCACCGGGTGTCCCAGGCTCCGGGTATGCCATGCTCCGGGTGCCGGGCACTCGGTTCAACGGGAACCGGGTGTGAGGGGTTCTGGGTGCTGGGCTCCGGGTGCAACAGGCACTGGGTGTCCCGGGCTCCGTGCTCTGGGTGTCCCGGGCTCCGGGTGTCCTGGGCTCGGGGTGTCCTGGGCTCTGGGCTCTGGGTGTCCCGGATTCTGGGTGTGAGGGGCTCCGGGTGTCCCGGGCTCGAGGTGCAATGGGCACCGGGTGTCCCGGGCTCCGGGTGTGCCGTGCTGCGGGTGCCAAACGTGCCGCGCAGGGTGTCGATCGTGAGCGAGGCCGGGCAGGGCACGCTGACCATCCGGGACGTGAAAGAAGCCGACCAAGGCGCCTACACCTGCGAGGCCATCAACACCCTCGGCATGGTTTTCGGCATCCCCGACAGCATCCTCACCGTCACCCGCCCTGGTGAGTGTCCCCCCCACCGCCCTCCCCTCCCCATCCCGCCCCCCGCCCCCACCGCGGCATCATCACCCACCCACCGTCTCCCGCAGGGCCGTGCCCCGAGGGCCACTTCCAGGTGACGGGGACATCCCGCTGCCTGCCCTGCTTCTGCTTCGGCGTCACCACCGCCTGCCGCGCCACCGCCCGGCACCGCCACCGCCTCCACCTCCGCTTCGACCGCCCCGACGACTTCAAGGGTGAGTGGTGGGGACGAGGGTTGCGGATGAGGGTTGGGGACAAGGGACACACCAGGGGCTAAGCATCTCCCCAACAGGCGTCAACGTGACGGTGCCGGCGGCGCCGTCCCCACCGGCGCTCTCGGCCACCCAGCTCCACGTGGACGTGGGTGTCGAGGAATTCCAGCTCCTGGATCTCTCCCGCCGTTTCCTGGCCCTCGACGCCTTCTGGGCGCTGCCAGCCACCTTCCTTGGGGACAAGGTGACGCTGGGGTGGGGACAGGGCTGGGGACGCTGGTGGCATGGCCGCTGCCGGCTGCCTTCCTCGGGGGCGAGGTGACGCCGGGGTGGGGACGGGGCTGGGGACGCTGGTGGCACAGCACTGACAGCCTGTTGGTGTTGGCAGGTGGATGCCTATGGGGGGGCGCTGAGTTACGGGGTGCGGTACCGGCTGGGGCGGGGCCCCCCCGAGCCCACCACCCACCCCGATGTGGTGCTGCGGGGCCACGGGCGGCAGCTGCGGGCGCGCGCCGGGGCCACCCAGCCCGATGTCCTCAACCGACGGCACGTGCCCTTCACTGAGGTGGGTGGGCGCGGGGCAGGGGGTGGTGGTGGCAGCGGGGTGATGGCAATGGTGGCGGTGGTGGAAGGGTGATGGTGGTGGAGGTGGAAGGGTGATGGTGGTGGAAGTGGAAGGGTGATGGTGGTGGTGGAGGTGGAAGGGTGATGATGGTGGTGGAGGTGAAAGGGTGATGGTGGTGGAGGTGGAAGGGTGATGATGGTGGTGGTTGAAGGGTGATGATGGTGGTGGTCGGCGGGTGATGGTGGTGGAGGTGGAAGGGTGGTGGTGGAGGTGGAAGGGTGGTGGTGGTGGTCAAAGGGTGATGGTGGTGCAGGTGGAAGGGTGATGACAGTGGTGGAGGTGGAAGCGTGATGATAGTGGTCAAAGGGTGATGGTGGTGGTGGTCGAAGGGTGATGGCAGTGGTGGTCGAAGTGTGATGGCAGTGGGTGGTTGATGGTGGTGGTGGTGGTGGGAGGGTGAGGGTGGTGATGATGGATGAGTAATGCCAGTGGTGGCGGGGTGGATGATGGCGGTGAGGGGGGTGGTGGTGGTAGAAGGGTGATGGTGGTGGGATGGTGATGGTAATGGGGGTGGAGGCAGGTGGTTGATGGTGGTGGTGGTGGTGGAAGGGTGATGCTGGTGGTGGTGGGGGGGTGATGGCAGTGGTGGTGGTGGTGGGGTGATGGCAGTGGTGGTGGGGGGGGTTGATGGTGGTGGTGGTGGGAGGGTGACGGTGGTGAGTGTGGAGGTGGGTGGTTGATGGTGATGGCGGTAGAAGGGTGATGGTGGTGGGTGGTTGATGGTGGTGGGACAGTGATGGTAATTGGCGTAGAGGCGGGTGGTTGATGGTGGTGGTGATGGGAGGGTGATGGTGGTGATGACGGATGAGTAATGCCAGTGGGGGCGGGGTGGGTGACGCTGGTGATGGGTGGGTGGGTGGGTGGGTGAGGATGGAGGGGGGTGGTTGATGGTGGTGATGGTGGGAGGGTGATGGTGATGGTGGTGGGTGGTTGATGGTGGTGGGATGGTGATGGTAGTGGGGGTGGAGGTGATGCGGTGATGGTGGTGGTGGTGGGGTGATGGTGGTGAGAGTGGAGGTGGGTGGTCGATGGTGGTGGTGGTGGGAGCGTGATGGCAGTGGTGGTGGAGGTAGGGTGATGCTGGTGGTGGTGGGTGGTTGATGGTGGTGGGTGGTTGATGGCAGTGGTGTGGGGGGGTGATGGTGGTGGGTGATGGTGGTGATGGGTGGGTGATGGCAGTGATGCTGGTGGTGGTGGGTGGCTGATGGGTGATGCTGGTGTTGGTGGGGGGTGGGTGATGCTGCTGGTGAGAGGTGGGTGATGGTGGTGGTGGTGGGGTGATGCCGGTGATGATGGCTGAGTAATGCCGGTGGTGGCAGGTGGGTGATACCGGCGATGGGTGGGTGATGCCGGTGGTGATGAGCGGGTGATGCTGGCGGTGGCAGGTGGTTGATGGTGGTGATGGCGGATGGGTGATGCCAATGCTGGCATCACCCTGGGGTGACACGGGTGTCACCATCCCCGCAGGACCACTGGGAGGATGAGGAGGGTGCCCCGGTGAGCCGGGAGCTGCTGCTGCTGGTGCTGCAGGGGCTGGAGGGTATCTTCATCCGGGCGGTGTACGACGGGCGCATGGCCAGCGTGGGGCTCAGCGACGTGGCCATGGACGTCACCAGCCCCGGTGACACCGGCCTGGGGCCGGCCGGGGATGTCGAGGAGTGCAGGTGAGTGCCGGTAACGAGGTCGCGGGGCTCGGTGTCACACCGCCGCTGCCCTGCCGCCGTCACACCGCCGTGTCCCCAGGTGCCCCGTGGGCTACGCGGGGCTGTCGTGCCAGCGATGTGCCACCCGCTTCGAGCGGGTGACGAGAGGACCCTACCTGGGGACGTGCTCCGGCTGCGGCTGCCACGGCCACTCCAGCACCTGCGACCCCGTTTTCGGGCACTGCCTGGTAAGGAACGGGGGGTGACAAGGGGACGGGGAGGTGGCTCGGTGTCACCACCCCCCCCGTGCCACGTGTGTCTGTGTCCCCCGTCCCACCCCCCCCAGAACTGCCAGCACAACACGGAGGGTCCCCAGTGCGAGAAGTGCAAACCCGGCTTCTTCGGCGACGCCACCAAGGGCACGGCCACCGCCTGTCACCCTTGTCCCTGTCCCTACACCGAGCCGTCTCGCAGGTGGGTGCCGACCCCAGGGGGAGTCGCCCCCTCCCCTCCCCAGCTGTCGCTGCCCCGGGACGTCACCACCGTGTCCCACCCCCCACCGGCGTCGCCCGCAGGTTTTCGGAGTCGTGCTTTTTGGACACGGACGGCCAAGCCACCTGCGACGCCTGCGCACCCGGTTACGCCGGCCGCCGCTGTGAGAGGTGGGTAGGGGGGGTCCCTATAAACCTCCCCCCCTCCCCACCACCCCCCCTTCCCCCCCGCCAAAACCCGAGACACCCCCCCCCATCACCTCCCGCCCCCCCCATCCCCGTAGGTGCGCCCCGGGCTACGAGGGAGACCCCATCCAGCCGGGCGGCAAGTGCGTCCCGATCGGTGAGTGGTGGGTGCTGGTTGTGGGGTGTCCCGTCCCCCCCCCCCCGCCTCCTTTCACCCATGGGTGCCCCCCACCCTCACCCTCGCTGCCCACAGGCCAGGAACTCGTCAAGTGCGACGCCCGCGGGGGCAAGGACGCGGCCGGCGGCACGTGCCACTGCAAGGTGCGGGCCAGGGCGTGGGGAGGGGGGGGCTGGGGGCTGCTGTCCCCCACAGCACCCAGTGCGATCCCCGAGGCACCCAGCGTGACACCCCCCCTGCCCCGTAGCACCCAGTCCCATCCCTGGGGAACCCAGTGGGATCCCCTATGGCTCCCAGTGGGATCTTTGGGGCACCCACTCTGACCTCCCCATAGCACCTATTCTGACCCCCCCCACGGCACCCAGTCCCATCTCGGGGGTACCCAGTCTGACACCACCCCCCCCTCCCCAGCACCCAGTCCAACCCCCTCCAGCACCCAGTCCAACCCCCCCATGGCACCCAGTCTGACCCCCCATAGCACCTATTCTGACCCCCCCCACGGCACCCAGTCCCATCTCGGGGGTACGCAGTCCGATCCCCCCCAGCACCCATTCCAGCCCCCCCATGGCACCCAGTCTGATCCCTGAGGCACCCACTCTGACCCCCCATAGCACCTCTTCTGACCCCCCGATGGCACCCAGTCCCACCCCAGGGGTACCCAGTCTGACCCCCCCCCCCCCCCCCCAGCACCCAGTCCAAATCCCCATGGCACTCAGTCTGACCCTCCACCCCCCCCCCCCTCCATGGCACCCAGTCCTGTCTCAGGGGTACCCAGGCCAACCCCCCCACCCCCGGCACCCATTCCAACCCCCTCCAGCACCCAGTCTGACCCCCCCCATGGCACCCAGTCCAATCCTCCATAGCACCCATCCCACCCCCCCCCCTCCAAGGCACCCAGTCCCTCCCCCCAGCCCCATTTCCGCCCCCCAACGCCCCCCCTCCCCACCCCGGCACCCCCTTTCCCGCTCCCCCAGCACCCAGCTGTGCCCACCCTTCCCCCCCCGGGCACCCCCACCCACGGCACCCCCCCTTCCCCCCGTCCCCCTCCGCAGCCCAACGTGCGGGGGCGGCTGTGCGACGCCTGCGCCGCCGGCACCTTCCACCTGAGCGCGGCCAACCCCGAGGGCTGCCTGCAGTGCTTCTGCATGGGCGTCTCGCGGCACTGCGCCAGCTCCGCCTGGAGCCGACACCAGGTACCCGCGCCGCGGCGGGCCGCGTCACGCCCCGTCATGCCACGCTACGCCGTTATGTGCCGCGTTGTGGCGTGCCGCCCCGTGGGGTGCCGCGTTAGTGCTGTGTCGTGCCGGGCCGTGCCACGGCGGGCCGTGCCGTCCCGTGTGCTATGTCATGTCAAGCCACGCCGTGTTGTGCCGTGCCGTGTTGTTCCGTGCCGTGCCTCGCTGTGCCGCACCATACTATGGTACGGCGTGCTGTGGCGTGCCGTGCCATGTCGTTATAGGCCACACGTTATTCCATGCCGTGCCTTGCCATGTCATGCCATGCTATACTGTTATATGCCACGTTATGGCATACCGTGCCACGTAGTGCTATGTTGTGCCGTGCCATGCCGTGCTGTGCCATGTAATACCATGCCACGTGATGCCGTGCCGTGCCACGCCATTATATGCCATGTTACGGCGTGCCATACATGTTGTGCCATGCCACGTTGTGCCAGGTAGTGCCACGTTGTGCCGTGCCATGCCATGATATGCCATGTTGTGCCATGGCTTACCATGTCTTGCCGTGCCATGTTGTGCCATGCCATGTTGTGCCATGTTGTGCCATGTAGTGCCATGTCTTGCCATGTCTTGCCAATCTGTGTTGTGCCATGTCATGCCATGTCGTGCCATGTCGTGCCATGTCTTGCCATGCTGTGCCATGCTGTGCTATGCCATGCCGTGCCATGTTGTGCCACGCTATGAAATGCTGTGCCGTGTCTTGCCATGCTCTGCCACGTAGTGCTATCCGTGACGTGCCGTGTCATGCCATGCTGTGCCATGCAGTGCCTTGTGATGCCATGTACCGTCATGCCGTGCCATGCCATGCCGTGCTGCAACATGCCACACCATGTAGTGCCATGCCGTGCCATGCCGTCCCATACTATGTGATGTCACGCCGCACCATGCCATAGTATTCCATGTTATTCCGTGCTGTGCCTTGCTGTGCCGTGCCATTCTGTGGCATGCCATACCATGTCGTGCCATGCCATGCCATTACGTGCTATGGTACAGCATGCCGTGCCGTGTGGTGCCATGCAGTGCTATGTTGTGTGTCATGCCATACCATGCTGTGCCATGTAATGTTGTGCCATGCCATGATATGCCGTGTTAGGGCACGCCGTGCCATTTTGTGCCATGCCATGTTGTGCCAAGTAGTGCTATGTTGTGCTGTGCCATGCCATGCCATGCCATGCCATGCTGTGCCATGTTGTGCCATGCTGCGCCATGTTGTGCCATGCCATGCAATGTTGTGTCGCGTCTTGCCACGCTGTCCCGTGCCACGCTGTGCCATGTAGTGCTGTTGTGCTGTGCCATGCCATGCCATGCTGTGCCATGTAGTGCCTTGTGAGGCCATGTAGCGTCATGCCGTGCCACGTTGTGCCGTGCTGTGCCATGCCATACCATGTCGTGCCATGCCGTCCCATACTGTGTGATGTCAAGCCATGCCATGCCATTACATGCCACGTTATTCCATGCTGTGCCTTGCCGTGCCACACTATCGCATGTCGTGCCACGTTGTGCCATGCTATGGTGTGCCGTGCCATGTTGTGCCATGCCATGCCATGATATGCCATGTTATGGCATGCCGTGCCGTGTTGTGCCACGTAGTGCTATGTTGTATTGTGCCATGCCATGCTGTGCCGTGTAATGCCGTGCCACGTCATGCTGTGCCATGCTGTGCCATGCCGTGCCATGCCATGTTGTGCCCTGCTGTGCAATGTTGTGCCGTGTCTTGCCATGTCGTGCCACGTTGTGCCACGCCACGTTGTGCCATGCCATGTTGTGCCGTGCCATGCCATGTAGTGCCATGTTATGCCATGCCATGCCTTGCCGTGCCATGCTGTGCGGTGTTGTGCCGTGCCGTGCCTTGCCCACCACCAAGCCCCTTCCTTCCCGCTCCCCTTCCAGGTCCTCCTGACGGCCGAGGAGACGCCGCCGCTGAGCCTGGCCAACCTGGCTGGCACGCAGACGGTGGGCGACGGCGCCCGCTTCGCCTCCCCGCGGGAGCTGCTCTTCGCCGCCTTCCAGCCGCTGCCCCCCGACGTCTACTACTGGGTGCTGCCTGCGCCCTTCGCCGGGGACAAGGTGCCGGCGCCGGGGACGGCTGGGGGACAAAGGTGGAAGTCCCCGAGCTGAGCCTCACCGTGTCCCGCCCCGCAGGTGACATCGTACGGCGGTGAGCTGCGGTACATGGTGACGCACCGGGCACCGGCGGGCGCCCAAGCATTGCTGCGCCAGCCCGACGTCCTGCTGCAGGGCAACGGCATCCTCCTGGAGCACTTCTCCGATGCCACCTTCCCCTCCGGCGTCCCCACCACCGTCACCGTGCCCTTCCGCGAGGTGAGGACGGGCGGGTACCTTCCCCCCGCCGATGCCAGCGCTGGTCGGGGACACGGCGGTCACCCCCCGCTTGTGCCCGCAGCGCGCCTGGCGCCGGGCAGATGGGCGCGATGCCACCCGCGAGCATCTCCTGATGGCTTTGGCCGACATTGACCTCTTCATGATCCGGGCGTCCTACTCGGATCAACCAGAGGAGACCAGGTACGGGGGACCCGGGGGGGGGGGCATTTGGGACGTGGGGACACGGGCAGGGCGGTGGGGACATCCCCTCTCGCCCCGCAGACTGGCCGATGTCAGCCTGGACGTGGCGGTGCCACACGCCACCGGCCGCCCGCCGGCACTGGAGGTGGAGGACTGTACCTGCCCCGCCGGCTACCGCGGTGCCTCCTGCCAGGTGAGACCCTCGCTGTCCCCTCACCCCGACCCTGGGGACACCAAGCGGTGGCCCACCCTGTTTGTCCCCATGTCCCCCTCCATAGGACTGTGACACCGGCTACACCCGTAGCACCACCGGGCTCTACCTGGGCACCTGCGAGCCATGCCAGTGTCACGGCCACGCCAGCGAGTGCCACCCCGAGACCGGCGTCTGCCAGGTGAGCTGGGGACAGTGGGGACACCTCGGGGACCCACCCCCCCCCCACGGCGGTGCCACCATCATCATCCCCCCTCCTTTGCAGGGCTGCCGGGATCACACGGAGGGTGACCAATGTGACAAGTGCCAACCTGGCTACTACGGTGATGCCACCCGGGGCACCCCGGCTGACTGCCAGCCCTGTCCCTGCCACGGACCCCATGGTGACACCCAGTAGGTGCCCCCCCCCCCGCCTCAGGCTTCTGCCACGTCCCTGGGGACACCAACGGGGGCTCACCCGTCCCCTTGTGCCCTCCGCAGGGTGACCAAGAGCTGCTTCGAGGACACGGACGGGCAGCCCACCTGCAGCGCCTGCGCCCCGGGACACAGCGGCCGCCTCTGCGAGAGGTGCCAGGGGGCTGCGGGGTGGGCGAGTGGCATTTTTTGGGGTGCAACCCCCCGCCACCCTCCCCCCTCATTCACCTTTTTTTACTGTGTCGTCCCCCCCCCACCCACCCGCCCCCAACTTTAGGTGCTCGCCCGGGTACGTGGGGGACCCGCTGCGGGGAGAGCCATGCCGAGGTGAGCGCCGCGGGGAGGGGACGGGGCGGTGTCCCCTGTGGTGGCACTGGCGGGGGGGGGGGGTGGGGGTGTCCTGTCTAACCGCTGTTTCGTCGTGCCCCCCGTCCCTCAGAGCCGGGCGTCCCCGGCGGGCAGTGCCAGTGTGACCCGCGCGGCAGCGTCGGCGAGGGCTGCGGCGCCGACGGGCAGTGCCGCTGCAAGGTGAGCCCTGTCTCCCCCATCCCACCCCACCGAGCCTGGAGGGGGTGACGGGGTGACAGGGCGATGTCACCCACCCCTCCGTCACCTTCCAGTCCAACGTGGAGGGTCCCAGCTGTGCCACCTGCCGTCCCCACCATTTCCACCTGAGCGCCGGCGAGCCGGCCGGCTGCCTGCCCTGCTTCTGCATGGGCATCGTCCAGCACTGCGCCAGCACCGCCTACGCCCGCGGCACCGTGAGTGTCGTGTCGTCCCCCCCCCCACCCCTCCACCGCTGTCCCCGGTTGTCCCCAAGCCTGCTAACCCATCTCCCCATCCCGTAGGTCCGGACGCCCTTCGCTCCCGGTAATCCCCAGGGATTCGCCCTGGTCAACCGGCAACGCAGCACCCGGGTGGGCGCCGGCTTCAGGCTGGAGCCGGGCACCCCCCAACCCCGCTTGACCTACGACCGATTCGGGGAGCTGCCCCCCGACTCCTACTACTGGCAGCTGCCGCCCCCCTACCAGGGGGACAAGGTAAGGGGGTGCTCCCCCCGCCCCAGGGGACAGGGCTGCCCCCGTGGGGCACCCATGGGTGCTCGCCCCACGGCTCTGTCAGAGGGGGAGGTGGGCGCAGCCTCACCCATCTCCCGCCTCTTTCCTTTTTCCTCTTTCCTTTTTTTTCCTTCTCCCATCCCAACTCCATCCTCTTCCCCATCCCCTTCCTTCTCCCTTCCCCATCCCCATCCCCTTCCTTCTCCCTTCCCCATCCCAATCCCTATCCCATCCTATCCCATCCCCATCCTCTTCCCTTTCACTTGCCCTATCCCGTCCCTTCCCCGTTCCCTGTCTCTGTCCCCATCTCTCTCCCACCCCCATCCCCTTCCCCATCCCAATCCCTGTCCCATCCCCATCCTCTTCCTTTGTTTTCCCTGTCCCCTTCCCCATCCCATCTTCATCCCCTTTTGCATCCCATTCCCATCCCAATCCTGTCCCCCTCCCCATTCCACATCCATCCCATCCTCATCCCATCACATCCGCATCCTGTTCCCATCCCATCCCATCCTCTTCTTCCCTTTCCCTGTCTGCATCCGCATCCCATCCCCATCCCTGTCCCTGTCCACATACCCATTCCATACCCATTCCTATTCCGTACCCATCTCCATTCTGTACCCATTTCCATCCCCATCCCATCCCCTCCCAATCCCCTCCCCATCCCACCCCATCCCCATCCCATCCCCTCCCAATCCCCTCCCCATCCCACCCCATCCCCATCCCATCCCCTCCCAATCCCCTCCCCATCCCAATTCCCATCACTCCCCATCCCATCCCATCCCCTCCCAATCCCCTCCCCATCCCAATTCCCATCCCATCCCCATACCACTCATCCCCATCCCCATCCCACCTCATCCTATTCCCATCCCTCCCCATCCCACCCCATCCCCATCCCCATCCCATCCCCTCCCAATCCCCTCCCCATCCCAATTCCCATCCCTCCCCATCCCATCCCCTCCCAATCCCCTCCCCATCCCAATTCCCATCCCATCCCATCCCACCCCATCCTATTCCCATCCCCTTCTCCATCCCACCCCCCCGGCCCCTCTCCCTGGGCAGGTGGGCTCCTACGGCGGGCGCCTCCGCTACACCCTGACCTACACCCCGGGGGGGCAGGGAGCCCCCCTGCCCGACGCCGACATCCAGATCACGGTACGGCGGGGACAGAGGGGTGGCGGGAAGGGGGGGGACGACACAGGGTGGCACTGGGACCCCCCCTGACCACCCCGTATCCCCAGGGCAACGACATCACGCTGGTGGCGTACCAGCCCGACCTGTCCCCGCGCACCCCCCAGGCCTTCGAGATCATTTTTCGGGAGGTAGGAGGGGGTGGGTGGCTTTTGTCCCCGATGTCCCTTGTCCCCGCGATGTCCCAAGCCGGTATGCGTCCCCTTGACACCCCCCCCACCCCCACCCCATCCACAGCAATACTGGCAGCGGCCGGACGGACAACCGGCGACGCGGGAGCATCTCCTGATGGCTTTGGCCGACCTGGATGAGATCCTCATCCGCGCCACCTACTCCACCAGCACGGCCGCGTCCGGCATCGCCGATGTCACCATGGATACGGCCGTGCCCCCCCAGCCCGGCCTCCCCCCGGCCCCCGAGGTGGAGGAATGCCGCTGCCCCCCCGGGTACCACGGGCTGTCCTGCCAGGTGAGCCCCCGGCATCATCCCTCCCCGCCCTTCCCAGGGATATTTGGGGATGGAAGTGGGGGGGGGGGAGCGGCGGGGGGGTGTGTGTCACAACACCGAACCCCCCCCGCTCTGGGTTATTCTCCCGCTGGCAGGATTGTGCCCCCGGTTACACCCGCACCGGGGGGGGCCTGTACCTGGGGCACTGCGAGCTCTGCGAGTGCAACGGGCATTCGGAGAGCTGCCACCCCGAGAGCGGCGTCTGCTCCGTGAGTCTTTATATTCAGCAGGGTTTTTTTTTTTTTTTTGGGGGGGGGGGGGGGGATGGGGGTCTCATCCCAACCGTACACCCCCAAATATTTCTTCTCCCCCCGCCCCCGCAGGGCTGCTTGCACAACACGGCGGGGGATTTCTGTGACCAATGTGCCCCCGGTTTCTACGGGGACGCCACCGCCGGGACCCCCGAAGACTGCCAGCCCTGCGCCTGTCCCCTCCCGTACCCCGAAAACCAGTGAGTGCCGAGGCTGGGGGGGTGGGGGGGTTGGAAGGGGGTGATGTGCCGGGGAGGGGGACGCGCCCCCCCACCTCGCTCTGTCCCCGCAGGTTCTCCAGGACCTGCGAGAGTTTGGGAGGTGGCGGGTACCGCTGCACCGCCTGCGAGCCGGGCTACGCCGGGCAGTACTGCGAGCGGTGAGGGCTGCGGCGGGGCGGCCGGCACCCCCGAGTACCCACCCCCCATATACCCACCCCCATATACCCACCCTGATATACCCACCTCCCATATACCCACCCCTATATACCCACCGCAACGGGCTCACCCCCATTCACCCACCCTGATGTACCCACCTTGATGGGCTCACCCCGATATACCCACCCCGATATACCCACCCCCATATACCCACCCCCATATACCTGCCCCGATACACCCACCCCCATATACCCACCCCCATATACCTGCCCCCGTGGGCTCACCCCCATATACCCACCCCCATACACCCGCCCCCGTGTGCCCACCCTGACGTGCTCACCCCGCTATACCCACCCCGATGTGCTCACCCCCATATACCCGCCCCGATATACCCACCCCCATATACCCGCCCCCGTGTGCCCACCCTGACGTGCTCACCCCAATATACCCACCCCAACATGCTCACCCCCATATACCCACCCCAACGTACCCCCCCCGATGTGCTCACCCTGACGTGCTCACCCCGATATACCCACCCTGATGTACCCACCCCCATATACCTGCCCCCATGTGCTCACCCTGATGTGCTCACCCCCGTATACCCACCCCGATATACCCACCCCAAAGTGCTCACCCCGATATACCCACCCCAACATACCCACCCCGATGTGCTCGCCCCCATATACCCACCCCCCCCATACCCACCCCAACGTACCCGCCCCGATGTGCTCACCCTGATGCCTTCACCCCCATATACCCAGCCCAAAGTGCTCGCCCCCCTATACCCACCCCCATGCACCCACCCCGCTGCGCTCACCCCCATATACCCACCCCAACGTGCTCACCCCGATATACTCACCCCCATATACCCAACCCCAACATACCCGCCCCCGTGGGCTCACCCCCACATACCCAACCCCAACATACCCGCCCCGATGCGCTCACCCTGACGTGTTCATCCCGCTATACCCACCCCGATGTGCTCGCCCCCCCATACCCACCCCGCTATACCCGCCCCGATGCGCTCACCCTGACGTGCTCACCCCGCCATACCCATCCCAAAACTCTTGCCCCCATATACCCGCCCCCATGTGCTCGCCCCCATGTGCTCACCCCGATATACCCACCCCCGTGTGCTCACCCCCCTATACCCACCCCAACGTACCCACCCCGATGTGCTCACCCCCATATACCCACCCCCATGTACCCCCCCCAACGTGCTTACCCCGATATACTCACCCCCATATACCCAACCCCAACATACCCACCCCCGTGTGCTCACCCCCATATACCCACCCCCCATATACCCACCCCCGCGGGCTCACCCTGACGTGTTCATCCCGCTATACCCACCCCGATGTGCTCACCCCCATATACCCACCCCCCCTATACCTACCTCGATGTGCTCGCC
Source organism: Rissa tridactyla (assembly GCF_028500815.1). Taxonomy (NCBI): domain Eukaryota; kingdom Metazoa; phylum Chordata; class Aves; order Charadriiformes; family Laridae; genus Rissa; species Rissa tridactyla. The sequence goes on along the minus strand of NC_071481.1, from coordinate 8,468,543 downwards.
ACCCTATACCCACCCCGCTATACCCGCCCCGATGCGCTCACCCTGACGTGCTCACCCTGCTATACCCATCCCAAAGCGCTCACCCCTCTATACCCATCCCCCCCCCATATACCCACCCCGCCGTTCTCACCCGTATAACCCCCACCCTGGTCTAGTCACCCTGATGTTCTCACCCCGATACGCCCACCTCGATATACTCGCCCCGGTGTTCTCACCCCGACACACCTTCCCTGATGGGCTCGCCCTGATATGCCCACCCCGACGTGCTCACCCCAACGTACTCACCCCCATATACCCACCCCGACGTGCTCACCCCGACGTGCTCACCCCGATATTCTCACCTCCATATACCCACCCCGACGTGCTCACCCCAATATTCTCACCCCCATATACCCACCCCGATATACTCACCCCGACGTGCTCACCCCAATATACTCACCCCGATATACCCACCCCGACGTGCTCACTCCGACGTACTCACCCCCATATGCCCACCCCGATATACTCACCCCGACGGGTTCACCCCAATATTCCCACCCCGATATTCTCACCCCAATATTCTCACCCCGATATACCCACCTCGATATTCTCACCCCGATATACCCACCCCGACGTGCTCACCCCGATATACCCACCCCGATATTCTCACCCCGATATCTTCACCCCCAGGGGTTCACCCCGCTATCTCCACCCCAATTTATGCACCCCGCTGGGCTCCCCCCCCGTATCCGCACCCCAGAAATGCTCACCCCGCCGTACCCACCCCGCTATCCTCACCCTGATATACCCACCCTGATGGCTCACCCCAAAATATGCACCCCGCTATCCCCCCCCACCCCTGGCTCTGCGCACCCCAATATTCTCACCCCGCTCTCCCCCCCCCCAATATACCCACCCTGCCGGCTCACCCCCCCCCAATATGCACCCCGATACGCTCACCCTGCTACACCCACCCTGATTTATGCACCCCAATGCGCTCCCCCCGCAATCTGCACCCCACTCTCCCCCCCCACTCTCCCCCAGCCCCATATACCCACCCCAATACGTAGTCCCCCCCTTTTTATCACCCCCCCCTGCAGCTGCGCCCCCGGCTATGCGGGCGACCCCACGGTGCGGGGGCAGGCGTGCGTCCCCGCGGGCCCCCCGGTGCCGCTGGCCGTCCGCGTCCACCCGCCGCGCACCACGGTGGCCCAGGGCAGCGCCGTCACCCTGCGGTGCCAGGCCAGCGGCGACCCCCCCTTCTACTACCACTGGGCGCGAGAAGACGGGCGACCCCTCCCCGAGGGCGCCCAGAGCCGGCGACAAGGTATTGGGTGGCTCGGGGAGGGGACCGGGGTGTCCCCAAGGTGTGTGTTGGGGGGGGGGGCGTGGGGTGTCACCCTCCTGTCCCCTCCCCAGGCGAGGAGCTGCACTTCGCCAGCATCCAGCCCTCCGAAGCCGGCGTCTACGTCTGCTCCTGCCGCAACCTTCGGCACAGCAACGCCAGCCGCGCCGAGGTCATCGTCACCGGTGGGTCGTTGTCACCGAGGTGGGGAGGGGGACACACACACGTACACGCGCGCGCGGGGACAGAGGGGAGGAGCGGGGCTCAGCTCTCCCCTGCTCTGGGCGCAGAGACCCCCGGCAAACCCATCACCGTCACCGTGGAGGAGAAGCGGGTGCAGCGGGTGAAGCCCGGGGCCGACGTCACCTTCGTCTGCACCGCCAAGAGCAAGGTGAGGGGGGGGGACACGGCACGGTGGGGGGCATGCGGGCACCCCTGGGTGCCCGGGGGGACATCCAGGGCACACAGACACCCTTGGGTGCCCACAGGGACATGCAGGGTGCATAGAGACAGCCCTGGGTGCCCATGGGGCCATGCAGGGCATGAGGACATTCTTGGGGGCCCGTAGGGACATGCAGGGTGCACGGGGACACCCCTGGGTGCCCACCTGGTCCCACAGAGCAGAGAGACACCCCTGGATGGCAATAGGGACATGCAGGGCACACGGACACCCCTGGGTGGCCATGGGGACGTGCAGGGCATGGGGACACCCCTGGGTGGCCACGGGGACATGCAGGGCATGGGGACATCCTTGGGGGCCCATGGGGCCATGCAGGGCACATGGGTGGCCATGGGGACATGCAGGGCACGAGGACGTTCTTGGGGGCCCATAGGGACATGCAGGGCATGGGGACACCCCTGGGTGGCCATGGGGACATGCAGGGCATGGGGACACCCGTGGGTGCCCATCCAGCCCATATGTCCCCCCCCACCCCACCCCTGGGTGCCCACGTCCCTCTCCGGGACACAGGGACCCCCCCTGGGTGCCCCACCTCTCGCTGGTGGGTGCCCACACAGACGTGCAGCGCCCCCCCCCCTCCCTCCCCGGCCCCCTTGCCCCGCCGCATGCCCATCCCCGTGGCCTCAGGCCTCCCCCTCTCTCTCCCCGCCAGTCGCCTGCCTACACCCTGGTGTGGACGCGGCAGAACCACGGCACGCTGCCCGCCGGCGCCGTGGACTTCAACGGCATCCTCACCCTGCGCAGCGTGCGGCCCGAGGACGCCGGCGTCTACGTCTGCACCGGCTCCAACATGTTGGACATGGACGAGGGCACGGCCACGCTCTACGTGCAGGGTGAGCCGGCGGGCGCCGGGGGTTGGCGGCAGGGGGGGCCCAGACGCCAGGGGGACGGGCAGGTTCGGCACCCAGACGCCGGGGTGATGGGCACATTGGGCGCCCAGGCGCCAGGGGGATGGGCGTGCTCAGTGCTCGGACTGCGAGGTGATGGGCAAACTCGCCGCCCGGATGCTGGGATGATGGGTGCACTCCGTGCCCAGACACCAGGGCGATGGGCACGTTCGGTGCCCAGATGGTGGGGTGGCCACCTAGACACCAGGGTGATGGGCACATTGGGTGCCCAGGCGCCAGGGTGATGGGTGTGCTCGGTGGTCAGACTGCGAGGTGATGGGCACACTTGCCACCCAGATGGTGGGGTGGTGGGCACCCAGCCACCAGAGTCATGGGCACGTTCGGTGCCCAGACGCCAGGGGGATGGGTGTGCTTCATGCTCGGACTGCGAGGTGATGGCACACTTGCCACCCAGATGCTGGGGTGATGGGGGTGCTCGGTGCCCAGACGCCAGGGAGATGGGCACACTCGCAGCCCAGATGCTGGGGCGATGGGCACACTTGTCACCCAGATGCTGGGGTGGCCACCCAGACACCAGGGCGATGGGCACACTTGTCGCCCAGATGGTGGGGTGGTGGGCATCCAGCCACCAGGGTGATGGGCACACTCGGTGCCCAGACACCAGTGTGATGGGCACATTTGGTGCCCAGACGCCAGGGGGATGGGCATGCTCAGTGCTTGGACTGCGAGGTGATGGGCATGCTCGCCACCCAGATGCTGTGGTGATGGGCACGCTCGGTGCCTGGACACCACGACGATGGGCACACTCGCCGCCCAGATGGTGGGGTGGTGGGCACGCAGCCACCAGGGTGATGGGCACACTTGGTGCCCAGGCGCCAGGGTGATGGGTGTGCTCGGTGCTCGGACTGCGAGGTGATGGGCACGCTCGCCATCCAGATGCTGGGGTGATGTGGGTGCTCGGTGCCCAGACACCAGTGTGATGGGCACATTTGGTGCCCAGATGCCAGGGTGATGCGTGTGCTCGGACTGCGAGGTGATGGGCAAACTCGCCGCCCGGATGCTGGGGTGATGGGCGCACTCCATGGCCAGACACCAGGGCGATGGGCACGTTCGGTGCCCAGATGGTGGGGTGGCCACCTAGGCACCAGGGTGATGGGCACATTGGACGCCCAGGCGCCAGGGTGATGGGTGTGCTTCGAGCTCAGACTGGGAGGTGACGGGCACGCTCGCCACCCGGATGCTGGGGTGATGGGCATGCTCGGTGCCCAGCCACCAGGGTCATGGGCACATTTGGTGCCCAGACGCCAGGGGGATGGGCGTGCTCAGTGCACGGACTGGGACGTGATGGGCACGCTCGCCACCCAGATGCTGGGGTGATGGGGGTGCTCGGTGCCCAGACGCCAGGGCGATGGGCACACTCGCCGCCCAGATGGTGGGGTGGTGGGCACCCAGCCACCAGGGTGATGGGCACATTGGGCGCCCAGGCGCCAGGGGGATGGGTGTGCTCGGTGCTCAGACTCCAAGATGATGGGCACGCTCCCCGCCTGGATGCTGGGGAGACGGGTGTGCTCAGTGCCCAGACGCCGGGGTGATGGGCAGGTTCAGTGCCCAGATGCCGGGGTGAGGGGTGTGCTTGGTGCTCAGACTCCGAGGTGATGGGCACGGTCACCACCCAGATGCCAGGGAGACGGGCACGCTCGGTGCCCAGACGCCAGGGAGATGGGCAGGTTTGCCACCCAGGCGCCAGGGTGACAGGCGTGCTTGCCACCGAGATGCTGGGCTGATGGGGGTGGTGGGTGCCCAAGACACCAGGGTGATGGGCACACGGGCTGCCCAGATGCCGGGGCGACGGGCACACTTGCCTCCCGGATGCTGGGGTGGTGGGTGCCCAGACGCCGGGGTGATGGGCACATTCAGCGCCCAGATGCCAGGGAGAGGCTCTCACTGGGTGCCCAGACGCCGGGGTGATGGGCACGCTCTCCTGAGACCCGCGCCCTCTTGCAGCCCCCTCGAAGACTCAGATGTTTTACGGACCCGTTGAGTTTATGGAGGGGCACAGACCGGGTAAGTCACCCGTGGGGGAGTCTGGGGGGGGGGGGTCCACGTACTCCCCCCCCGCCACCCGCTGCATGCCGGGGCTCCACCACGCACCCCACCACCGGCTGCGCCACGCCGCCCCCCCCGCTTCCCACCGCCTGGGGCCAGCACCACAGCGGGGGGGGGGCCCCGGCGAGGCCTGAGCCCCCCCCCTCCCCGGGTGTCACCGCAGCGGGCACCGCCGCCGCCCCCACTGCCGCCGTGGAGCCGGCACAGCTGAGCGTGGCACCGGGGCAGCCGGCCGAGTTCCGCTGCGTGGTCACCGGCAGCCCCCCGCCCACCCTCGAGTGGCTCGGTAGGTGCCCCCCAAGGATGGAGGGGAAACCGGCACCGGGCTTGGGGACGAGGTGACCGGGGGTGACACCGGGCCATGTCCCCGCAGGTGCGCTGCCGCCGCGGGCGGTGGTCCAGGGCGGGACGTTGCGTTTCGGCGCCGTCGAGCCCTCCGACGAGGGGCACTACGCCTGTCAGGCGCGCAGCAGCGCCGGGCAGCACACAGCGCGGGCCTTCCTCCACGTGCAAGGTGAGCATCATCCCCATCGTCACCGTTGTCCATCCCCATCATCCCCCTCCCCATTGTCCCACCATTTCCATCATCCGCCATCATCTCGCATCATCCCTGTCACCCCTGTTGTCCCCATCGTCCCCATCCCCATCGTCCCTATCCCCATCGTCCCATCATCCCTGTCATCCTCATCATCTGAATCATCCATGTCACCCCCATTGTCCCCACCACCATCATCTGCGTCACCCCCATTGCTCCCATCATCCTTGTTACCCCTGTTGTCCCCATCATCTGCATCATCCCTGTCACCCCCCATCATCCCCATCGTCCATCTGCATCATCCCGTTGTCCCCGTCATCCCCATTGTCTGCGTCATCCCTGTCATCCCCATCATCCCTGTCACCATCATCCCTGTCATCTCCCATCATCTGTCCCCCTCATCCTCATCATCCCCCATCATCCCTGTCACCCCCATCATTCCCATCACCCCCATTTTCCTCATTGTCCCCGTCATCCCTGTCACCACCATCATCTCTGTCACGCTCCATCGTCCCCATCACCCTCGTTGTCACCATCATCCCTGTCCCCCACTGTCTCCATCATCCCCTTCATCCCCCATTGTCCATCCCCATTATCCCATTGTCCCCCTCATTCTCATTGTGCCCTTCCTCCCTGTCACCCACTCATTCCCACTGTCCCCATTGTCCCCATCACCCACGTTGTCCCTGTCATTCCCCATCGTACCCATCATCCCTGTCACCCCCATTGTCTCCATCATCCCCTTCATCTCCCATCGTCCCTGTCATTGCCATCATCCCTGTCACCCCCATCTTCCCCACCGTCCCCATCATCTCTGTCACCCCTGTCTGTCACCCCCATCGTCCCCATCACCCCCACTGTCTCCATCATCCCCTTCATCCACCATCATCCATCCCCATCATCCTCGTTGTCCCCATCATCTCTATCACCCCCATCATCCCCACTGTCCCCATCGTCCCCATTGTCCCCATCACCCCCATTGTCCGTATCATCCCCATCATTGCCATCATCCCTGTCATCCCCATCTTCCCCACTGTCCCCATCGTCCCCATCATCTGTCACCCCCACTGTCTCCATCATCCCCTTCATCCCCCATCATCCATCCCCATCATCCTCGTTGTCCCCATCATCTCTATCAACCCCATCATCCCCACTGTCCCCATTGTCCCCATCATCCCTGTCACCCCCATCGTCCCCATCACCCCCATTGTCCCCATCGTACCCATCATCTCTGTCACCCCCACTGTCTCCATCATCCCCTTCATCCCTCCATCATCCTCGTTGTTCCCATCATCTCTATCATCCCCATCATCCCCATTGTCCCCATCGTCCCCATCACCCTGGGTCACCCCCATTGTCGCCATCATCCCTTTCATCCCCATCATCCTCGTTGTCCCCATCATCCCTATCACCCCCGTCATCCCCACTGTCCCCATCATCCATGTCACCCCCATTGTCCATATCATCCCTCACCGTCCCCATCATTGCCATCATTCCTGTCACCCCCATGTTCCCCAATCTCCCCCTCGTCCCCATCACCTCTGTCACCCCCATTGTCCCCATCACCCCCACCCTCCCCCGGGCACCTCCCTGACCCCCCACTTCCCGCAGCTGCCGGCGCCCCCCAGGTGCAGGTGAGCCCGGAGCGGACGGAGGTGCAGGAGGGCTCCACGGTGCGGCTCTACTGCCGGGTCTCGGGGTCACCCACTGCCACCATCACCTGGGAGAAGCAGGGGGGCACCCTGCCACCGCAGGTGAGACGGGTGCTGGCACCCTTGGGTACTGCCGGCGGGGGTGGGGGTGTGTGGGTGCACCGCGGGTGCCGCTCACGCCCACCCTCGTGCCGCAGTCCCGCGCCGAGGACGGGGACATCGCCACGCTGGTCATCCCCGCCGTGACGGCAGCCGACAGCGGCGTCTACCTCTGCGTGGGCACCAGCGCCGCCGGCACGGCCCGCGCCGCCATCGAGGTGGCGGTGGTGCCAGGTGAGGCGGGTGAGGGGACACCGGAGGGGTTTGGGGACAGTTCCGGGGGGCCGCAACCCCCCGCTGCCGCATCCTCCCTTTTCCTTCCCACAGGGACGCCGCCGCCCGTCCGCATCGAGTCCTCGTCCCCGTCCGTCACCGAGGGACAGACCCTGGACCTCGACTGCCTGGTGGCAGGGGCTGGCCCCGCCACCGTGACGTGGTACAAGCGCGGTGGCTCCCTGCCCGCCAGCCACCAGGTAGGGTGCGGGCAGCGCGGGCAGCACCCCCAGATCCTGCCCCGTCCCCCGCTGTGTGACACCGACGCCTGTCCCCAACCCCAGGTTTCGGGGTCCCGGCTCCGTGTCCCCCACGTCACGGCAGCCGATTCCGGGGAGTACGTGTGCCGGGCGAGCTTGGGGACCACCGTCCGGGAGGCGTCCATCATCGTCACCGTTGTGGCCGCATCTGGCTCGTCCTACGGTGAGGCTGGGCTCGGTGGCACCTTGGCTGGGGGACATGCTGGTCCCCAACGGGTGGTCACGGCTTCGTCCTCCCCTCTAGGGCCACCAGCTTCAGGTGTCCCCGTCCGGATTGAGGCGTCTTCATCCACCGTGGCTGAGGGACAGACCCTGGACCTCAACTGCGTGGTGGCCGGCCAGGGACAGGCCACCGTCACCTGGTACAAGCGCGAGGGGTCCCTCCCGGCCAAGCACCAGGTAGGGGACACCGGAGGGGGATGTCCCCAAGGCGGGTGGTTGGGATTGACCCACGGTCCTGTGCATGCCCAGGTGGCCACCTGCAAGTGTAGTGCAAACTCAGGTGGCCCCATGCAAATCCAGGTGGCCCATGCAAACTCAACTGCCACTTTAGCAAGCCCAGGTGGCCCCATGCAAGCCCATGTGGCCCATGCAAGCTGAGGTGGCCCCATGCAAGCTGAGGTGGCCCCATGCAAGCCCAGGTGACCCATGCAAGCCCAGGTGGCTCATGTAAGCTGAGGTGACCCCGTGCAAGCCGAGGTGGCCTGTACAAGCCAAGGTGGCCCATGAAAGCCCAGGTGGCCCATGCAAACTCAGCTGGCACTTTAGCAAGCCCAGGTGGCCCCATGCAAGCCTAGGTGGCTCGTGTAAGCTGAGGTGGCCCCATGCAAGCCCAGGTGGCCCCATGCAAGCCGAGGTGGCCCGTACAAGCCAAGGTGGCCCATGAAAGCCCAGGTGGCCCATGCAAACTCAGCTGGCACTTTAGCAAGCCCAGGTGGCCCCATGCAAGCCTAGGTGGCTCGTGTAAGCTGAGGTGGCCCCATGCAAGCTGAGGTGGCCCCATGCAAGCCCAGGTGACCCATGCAAGCCCAGGTGGCTCATGTAAGCTGAGGTGGCCCCATGCAAGCTGAGGTGGCCCCATACAACCCAAGGTGGCCAGTGAAAGCCCAGGTGGCCCATGCGAACTCAGCTGGCACTTTAGCAAGCCCAAGCAGCTCTGTGCAAGCCCAGGTGGCCCCGTGCAAGTCCCAGCAGCCCCATGGAAGCCCAAGTGGCTCCGGTGACCCCCGTGTCCCCTCCCTGCAGATGTCCGGCTCCCGGCTGCGGCTGCTGCAGGTGACAGCGGCCGACTCGGGCGAGTACGTGTGCCGGGTGACCAGCGGGGCCACCAGCAGGGAAACCTCCGTCATGGTGACGATCCAGCCCAGAGGGGCCAGCGCCTACCGTGAGTGGGGACAGGGGGGTGACAGTGCCAGCAGGGGTCCTATGCGCCGTGGCACTGAGCCGCGTCTCGTGTGCCTGTGCCGGCGGGGCTCTGCCGTGGTCACCGGTGTCACCCTCCCGTCTCGGTCCCCAGCGCCGGCCAGCACGACCCCCCTGCGCATCGAGTCCCCGGCCTCCACTGTGGCCGAGGGCCAGACCCTGGACCTCAACTGCGTCATCGCCAGCCCCGCGCAGGCCACCGTCACCTGGTACAAGCGCGGGGGGTCCCTCCCGGCCAAGCACCAGGTAGGGGACACGGAGCGGGATGTCCCCAAGGCGGGTGGTTGGGGCTGACCCATGGCTTCGTGCAAGGTCAGGTGGCCCCATTCAAGCCCAAGTAGCCCATGGAAGCTCAGGTGGCCCATGCAAGCCCAGGTGGTCCCATGGAAGCTCAGGTGGCCCATGCAAGCCCAGATGGCCCACGCAAGCCTGGGTGGCCCTCAGAAACTCTGGTGACCCCTTCCAAGCCCACATAGCCCATACAAGCCCAAGTGTCCCCATGGAAGCCATGGTGGCCTGTGCAAATCTGGTGGCCTGTGCAAATCTGGTGGCCTCATGCAAGCCCAGGTAGCCCCATGCAAGCCCAGATGGCCCACACAAGCCTGGGTGGCCCTTGGAAGCTCTGGTGGCCCCATCCAAGCCCACATAGCCCATGCAAGCCCAAGTGTCCCCATGGAAGCCGTGGTGGCCTGTGCAAATCTGGTGGCCCCATGCGAACCCAGGTAGCCCATGCAATCCCAGATGGCCCACGCAAGCCTGGGTGGCCCTTGGAAGCTCTGGTGGCCCCATCCAAGCCCACATAGCCCATGCAAGCCCAAGTGTCCCCATGGGTGCCATGGTGGCCCGTGCAAGATCTGGTGGCCCCATGCAAGCTCATGTAGCCCATGCAAGCCCAAGTTGGCCATGCAACCCCAGGTGACCCCATGGAAGCCCAAATGGCCCCGTGCAAGCCCCAGCAGCCTCATGGAAGCCCAAATGGCCCCTGTGTCCCCTCCCCGCAGGTGTCCGGCTCCCGGCTGCGGCTGTTGCAAGTGACAGCAGCCGACTCGGGCGAGTACGTGTGCCGGGTGACCACCGGGGCCACCAGCAAGGAGACCTCCATCATGGTGACGATCCAGCCCAGCGGGGCCAGCGCCTACCGTGAGTGGGGACCAGGGGGGACGGGGGACGTTGCCCGCGGGTGGGTGGCACCGCCCCGCGGTGTCCCCGGCTCTGGGCCGAATCGCTCTCCGGGGAAGCCACCCCGGTGGGGCTTCCCAGGCTCCCGGTGTCCCTCGGAGGGTGACACATGGTGGTGGCCACGGTCTCTAACCCGCCTCGGTCCCCAGCCCCGGGCAGCACGACCCCCCTGCGCATCGAGTCCTCGTCCTTGTCGTCCCCCGTGGCCGAGGGCCAGACCCTGGACCTCAACTGCGTCATCGCCAGCCCCGCGCAGGCCACCGTCACCTGGTACAAGCGCGGGGGGTCCCTCCCGGCCAGGCACCAGGTAGGGGACACGGAGCGGGATGTCCCCAAGCCGAGGGGGGGGTTGGGGTTGGCCCGTGGCCCTGTGCATGCCCAAGTAGCCCAGGTGGTCCCGTGCAAACTCAGGTGGCCCGTGCAAACCCAGAGGGCACCGTGCAAGCCCTGGTGACCCCTATGCAAGCCCAAGTGACCCCATGCACGTCCAGGTGGCCCTGCGCAAGCACAGGTGGCCCCATGTAAGACCAGGTGGCCCCATGCAAGCCCAAGTGACTCCATGCAAGCCCAGGTGGTCCCGTGCAAGCCCAAATGGCACCATGCAAGTCCAGGTGGCTCCATGCAAGCCCAAATGGCACCATGCAAGCCCAAATGGCCCCATACAAGCCCAAGTGACTCCATGCAAGTCCAGGTGGCCCCATGCAAGCCCAAGTGACCCCATGCACACCCAGGTGGCCCTGCGCAAGCACAGGTGGCCCCATGTAAGCCCAGGTGGTCCCATGCAAGCCCAGGTGGCCCATGCAATCCCAAACGGCACCATGCAAGCCCACGTGGCTCCATGCAAGCCCAGGTGGCCTTATGCCAGCCCAGGTGGCCCATGCAAACCCAAATCGCCCCCTACAAACCTCCATAGCCTGTGGAAGCCCAGATGACCCCACGCAAGCCCAAGTCACCCCATGGAAGCCCAAGCGGCTCCATGGAAGCCCAGGCGGCCCCATGCAAGCTCCAGTGGCCTTGTGCAATCCCAGATGGCCCCATACAAACGCTGATGGCCCCATGGAAGCCCAAATGGCTCCGGTGACCCCCGTGTCCCCTTCCCACAGGTGTCCGGCTCCCGGCTGCGGCTGCTGCAGGTGACAGCGGCCGACTCGGGCGAGTACGTGTGCCGGGTGACCAGCGGGGCCACCACCAAGGAAATCTCCATCGTGGTGACGATCCAGCCCAGCGGGGCCAGCGCCTACCGTGAGTGGGGACCAGGAGGCGACCGGAGGACCGTGCCACGGGCCTTGGGGTGACCCTCCCATCTCTGTCCCCAGCCGTTGGTGTCACCCCCCCGCTGCGCATCGAGTCCTCGTCCTCCTCCGTGGCTGAGGGACAGACCCTGGACCTCAACTGCGTGGTGGCCGGCCAGGGACAGGCCACCGTCACCTGGTACAAGCGCGGGGGGTCCCTCCCGGCCAAGCACCAGGTAGGGGACACCGGCGGGGTGATTTGGGCTGGAAAAGGGTTTTTTGGGGGGGTTTTTTGAGAGGTTTGTGTCCCCCTTCTCATGTGTGTCAACCCCCCCCACACACACACCAGGTGTCGGGCACCCGTCTGCGCATCCCCCAGGTGACAGCGGCCGATTCGGGCGAGTACGTGTGCCGGGTGACATCGGGCGGTGTCATGCACGAGACGTCCCTCATCGTCACCATCCAGACTGGAGCCGGCTCCTCTTACGGTACCGGGGACGGGTGGGAGGTGACACAGGGAAACGACGGGGACATGGTGGCCGCCCCCTCTGACCCCATGGCCACCCCCAGCCGTCGGTGTCACGCCACCGGTGAGGATCGAGACCTCGTCCGCCGCCGTCACCGAGGGACAGACCCTGGACCTCAACTGCATGGTGGCAGGACAGGGCCACCCCCATGTCACCTGGTACCGGCGCGGGGGGGCTCTGCCCCCCAACAGCCAGGTGGGACGCCGGGGAGGTGGCATCACCCCGCAGGGCACAGCCCCGCAGCGCACACTGATGTGTCCCCAACTTGTCGCCTCCCCCAGGTGTCGGGGACCCGCCTGCGCCTCGCCCAGGTGGCGGTGGCCGACTCGGGGGAGTACGTGTGCCGGGTGACCCTGGGCACCGTCACGCAGGAGGCATCTGTCGTTGTCACCGTGCCCAGCAGCGCCGGCACCGCCGGCTCCTACTACCGTGAGTGCGAGCGAGACGGCAACAGTTGGGGACAGACAGGTGCCACCTCGGTGACAAACGTCCCCTTATCCCTCTCCCCCCCTCCCGCAGCCTCCGGCATCTCCCAGCCCCTCCGCATCGAGTCCTCGTCCTCGGCCATCGCCGAGGGACAGATCCTGGACCTCAACTGCGTGGTGGCAGGGTCCGGCCCCACCACCGTGACCTGGTACAAGCGCGGTGGCTCCCTGCCCGCCGGCCACCAGGTAGGGCGCAGAGAGTGGCAGGGGGGGGGGGGTGTCACCCTGGCTTTGTCCCATCCCCCGCCGTCTGGCACTGACTTGTCCCCAAATTGTCCCCACTAGGTGTCGGGCACCCGCCTGCGCATCCCCCAGGTGACAGCGGCCGATTCGGGGGAGTACGTGTGCCGGGTGACGTCGGGGGGCGTCACGCAGGAGACATCCCTCGTCGTCACCATCGATGACGGAGCCAACCCGTCCCACCGTGAGTGCCACCCTTCGGGGGATGGGTCTCCAATGGTGTCGGGGACCGCTGGGGACATTTACCCTTTGCTCTGCCCACGCAGCCACCGGCGTCACGCCGCCCATCCGCATCGAGTCCTCGGCGTCCTCTGTCACCGAGGGACAGACCTTGGACCTCGACTGCGTGGTGGCCGGCCAGGGACAGGCCACCATCACCTGGTACAAGCGCGGTGGGTCCCTCCCGGCCAAGCACCAGGTAGGTGGGGACACCGGCGGGGTCGGGGACGGTGGCCATGGATGGCCGGTTGATGCCATCATCTCTTGTCATTGTGTCCCCAGATTTCGGGGTCCCGCCTGCGGCTGTCACAGCTCTCGGTGGCCGATTCGGGGGAGTACGTGTGCCGGGTGGACACAGGCAGCATCTCCCGTGAGGCCACCATCGCTGTCACCGTCACCTCCCGTGACAGCTCCAGCTACCGTGAGTGCGGCTGCAGGGCGCCAGAGGACACTGAGGGAAGATGGGGCCCATGGGTGACCTCGGTGGCTCCCCTGTCCCTTTGTCCCTGCAGGTCTGCAGAGCCCCATCATCTCCATCGACCCGCACAGCATGGCAGTGGCACCGGGCGAGGATGCCACCTTCAAGTGCCGTGTCCACGACGGTGCCCGGCCCATCAACATCACTTGGCGGATGGGACCCGGACAACATCTCCAAGGTATGGTGGTTCCCAGGGTGGCCCTGGCGTGGTCCCCAGGGTGGCCCTGGTGTTGACGGCTCCTCCTTGTCCAGACAACGTGAAGATCAGCACCAACGGCTCAGTCATCTCCATCACCGGCGCCCATGTGGGCAACCAGGGTGCCTACCACTGCGTGGCCTCCAACCGCTTTGGCGTCGCCAGCAGCGTTGTCAACCTCCTGGTGCAAGGTGCGAGGTGGCCAGAGTGGCCCTGTCCTTGGCCACGTGTGCTCCAGATGCCCCTGGGGTGGTCGTGTCCCCATCACCGTCCCCATGTTGGTGTCTCCCACGGGCTCCAGATGTCTCTGGGGTGGTGGTGTCCCCATCACCGTCCCCATGTTGGTGTCTCCCACGGGCTCCAGATGTCTCTGGGGTGGTGGTGTCCCCATCACCGTCCCTGTGTTGGTGTCTCCCACGTGCTCCAGATGCCCCTGGGGTGGTGGTGTCCCCGTCTCCATGTCCTCCGTGTGCTCCAGGTGTCCCCATGTCAGTGGTGTCCCCATCACCACCCCCACGTTGACATCCCCCATGTTGCTCCAGGTCCTCCTGGTGTAGTGGTGTCCCCGTCCCCATGTCCTCTCCGTGCTTCAGGTGCTCCTAGAGTGGTGGCGTCCTCATCCCCATGTCCTCCATGTGCTCCAGGTGGTCCCAGGGTGGTGGTGTCCCCATCCCCATCCCCATGCCGACGTCCTCCATGTGTGCTAGATGCTCCTGGTGTGGTGGTGTCCCCACCCTCATGTCCTCTATGTGCTTCAGATGCTCCTGAGTTGATGGTGTCCCCATCCCCACGCGGATGTCCTCTCCACGCACTAAATGCCCCCAGGGTGATGGTGTCCCCGTCGCCCTGCCAGCATCCTCAGTGGTGGTGTCCCCATCCCCACGCTGATGCCCTCTCCCTTCTGCAGGTGCCCCCACCGTGTCGGTGATGCCACCGGGCCCCGTGACAGTGAAGGAGGGCAAATCCCTCAGCGTGGAGTGCCTTGGCCGGGGCGAACCACGGCCCCTGGTGCGCTGGAGCCGGCCAGGCTCCCGGCAGAAGGTGGAGCACCAAACGCTGCTGCACATGGACAGCCAGGCCATCCTGCAGGTGAGCAGGGTCACCCCGGGGTACCGCGGGGCGCCGGTGGGTGCCCGGTGCTCACCGCCCACCCTGTCCCTCCTCCACCAGCTCTCACCGGCCAAGCCGGAGCACGCCGGGACCTACGTCTGCACGGCACACAGCGCCTTGGGTTCGGCGCAAGCCCGGGTAGACATCAGCGTGGAGACGGCACAGCGGCACCCCGGGGCCCCCGAGGTCACCGCGCCGCCCGCCGTCACCGTGGTGGCTGGGGACACCGCCACGCTGCACTGCACGGCCAGAGGTACGAGGAGGATGGAGGGTGGTGGTGGCGGTGGAGAAAGGGTAACCTGCCCCGGTACCAGGACGCTACGGTGATGGGCACCGGCGTTGCCCGTAGGTGAGCCGGCGCCCCGGATCGAGTGGTCGAAGCTGCGGGCGCCCCTGCCCTGGCAGCACCGGGTGGTGAACGGCACCTTGGTCATCCCCCGCGCCGCGCAGCAGGACTCGGGCCAGTACATCTGCAACGCCAGTAGCTCCGCCGGCTCTGCCGAGGTCTTCGTCACCCTCGACGTGGAGAGTAAGGGGGTGGCGGCGGGTGGGGGTGCCCCTGGGTGTCCCTCCTGCCGTCTCCACTGTCTTCTTCACCCCCGCTGTTGCCATCACCCATCCTTGCCTCCTCTCCGTCCTTCCTCTGCACGTGGCCATCTCCACCACTGCTCCCACTCTCCCATCTAGCCCTTCCTCGTGGATCCATCCTCGCTCCATCCCGGCACTCATCCTCCTCTCCAGCTCCTCTCAAACTCCGCCATCCAGCCCTTCCTGTGGATGTGTCCATCCACTTGTCCCATCCCGTCTACTTCTGCTCTCTCCTCCATCCATCCCCTGTTCGTGGATTCATGATTCATCGTCTCATCCGTCCCACTTCACACCCATCTCTCCATCTCCCCTCACACCCCTCCATCCACCTCTTCCTGGTGGGTTCATCTGTCTCATCCATCCCAGCACACGCCCATCTCTCCATTTCCTCTCACACCCTCCCATCCACCCCTTCCTGGTGGATTCATCCATCCCAGCTCACATCCACCTCCCCGTCTCCTCTCACACTCCTCCATCCACCCCTTCCTGGTGGATTCACCCATCCCAGCTCACATCCACCTGCCCGTCTCCTCTCACACCCCTCCACCCACCCCTTCCTGGTGGATTCATCTACCACTCATCCACCCCAGCACATGCCCGTCTCTTCATCTCCTAACTCCTCCATCCATCCCTTCCTTGTGGATTCATCCATCATTCATCCATCCCAGCTCACATCCATCTCTCCATCTCTGTTCACACCCCTCCATCCACCCCTTCCTGGTGGATTCACCCATCACTCGACCATCCCAGCTCACACCCACCTCGCTGTCTCCTCTCACACCCCTCCATCCATCCATCCATCCATCCATCCATCCATCCATCCATCCATCCCTTCCATGTGAATTCCATCCATCTCATTCATCCCAGCCCGTGGACATCTCTTCATCTCCTCTCAATCTCCATTCATCTATCCGTCCATCTGTCTCTTCCTTGTGGATTCATCCATCACTTTACCATCCCAGCTCACATCCATCTCTTCACCTCCTCTCAGATGTCTCCTTCCCTCGTGGATCTGTCCACCTCTCATCCATCCCAGCACACAACCACCTCTCCATCTCCTTACTCCTCCATCCATCCCTTCCTTATGGATCCATCCATCTCTGGTCCATCCCAGCACTTGCCCATCTCTCCATCTTCTCTCAAACTTTCCATTCATCCCTTTGTTGTGGATTCATCCATAATTTGTCCATCCTACCCCACATCCATCCCTCCATCTCCTCTCACGCCCCTCCGTTCACCCTTCCTCGTGGATCCGTGCATCACTACATCCATCCATCTGGTCCATCCCAGCTCACATCCATCTCTCCATCTTCTCTCAAAGTTCTCCACCCACCTCTTCCTTGTGGATTCATCCATCACTCAACCATCCCAGCTCACATCCACCTCTCCATCTCCGTTCACACCCCTCCGTCCATCCCTTCCCCTGTGGAACCAACCCTCTCTGGTCCATCCCACCATAAGCCCATCTCTCCAGCTTCTCTCAAACATCTCCATCCTCCTCTTCCTCATGGTTCCAGCCATCTCTGGTCCATCCCAACATAGGCCCACCTCCATCTCCACCCACACCCACTGATGTTCTCCTTGCCTCGTTGACCCACTCACTGCCCCGTTGACCCACTCACTGCCCCGTTGACCCACTCATTGCCTCGTTGACCCATCCATTGCCCCGTTGACCCATCCATTGGCCCATCCCGGCTGTGGCCGGGAGCTGATACCAGCTGTCCCCGCAGCACCACCGTACGCCACCAGCCTGCCGGAGGAGACAGCGGTGCGCGCCGGCGACGCGCTGCAGGTGCAGTGCCTGGCCCACGGCACCCCGCCGCTGCTCTATGCTTGGGACAAGGTCAACGGCAGCCTCTCGCCACGCGTCATCCACCGCGCCGGCCTCCTCCGCATCAGCCCGGTGTTGCCCGCCGACGCCGGCACCTACCGCTGCCTCGTCACCAACCGCGTCGGCACCGCTGAGACCTTCGCCCGCGTGGCCGTCCATGGTGAGCACCCCCCACCACCACCGCCGGCAACGGGGATGCCGTGTGCCACAGATGGCCGCGTTGCTGGGTACCATCGGGGCTTTGCATCCCACCCAGGTGATGCCGGTGACAGTGGGGACAGCGGCGGCGGTCCCTTGACCGTACGGGTGACACCGGAGAACCTCGTCATGGGGGTGGGCGGCGCCGCCGAATTCGCCTGCGCCGTCTCAGGGGACCCGCGGGCGCGTCTGGAGTGGCTGAAGGACGGCGGGGAGCTGCCCCCCACCTACAGCGTGCGGGACGGGGTGCTGCGGTAAGGAGGAAGGGGACGGGGCGGTGGGGAACCCCCTCCGCGCCCCCGCCTGCCCCACCGCGGGGTCCCACACCCCGTCTGCGTCCCCGCAGGATTCCGGAGGTGGCGTGGGGGTCGCAGGGGGTGTACACGTGCCGGGCCAGCGCCCCGGGCGGGCAGGCGGAGGACAGGGCCACCCTCACCGTCCAGGGTAGGAGCAGCACCCCGCGCACTGCGGGGACGCGGGCACCCCCCCGACCTGTCGGCCTCGAACACTGGCACCCCGGGACCCCCAGGTCCCCGAATCCAGGGGAACCCACTGACCCCACCTCTCCCTGCCTGTGGGAACCCCAGTACCCCCCAGTACCCCCCATTTCCCTGCACCCGTGGGCTCCCTGGGTGCCCTCCATCTCTCCCCACACCCGTGGGCTCCCCAAAACCCCGAATGTCTCCCCATGCCCACAGGCACCCCAGTACCCCCCCACACACACACCCAGGAGCACCCTGGTACCCCCCGTGTCTCCCCACACCCATGAGCACCCCGACACCCCCAATCTCTCCCCATACCCGTGGCCACCCCGACACCCCCAATCTCTCCCCAAACCCACAGGCACCCCAACACCCCCAGCCTCTCCCCATGCCTGCAGGCACCCCAGTACCCCCTCCCTCTCCCCACACCCATGAGCACCCCGGTACCCCCCATGTCTCCCCACACCCATGAGCACCCCAACACCCCCAATCTCTCCCCATGCCCGTGGCCACCCCAAAGGTCTCCCCGTGCCCTCGAGCACCCCGTTTCTCCCCATCTCTCACTCCTCCCACTGGCACCCCGGACTGCAATGCCTCCCCCACGCCGGGGGGGCACCCCAAAACCCCGCTGTGTTCCCCCCCCCCCGCCCCAAGCTCTCCCCAGGGCCCTGATCAACATCCGGACGGCGGTGCAGACGGTGCTGGCGGGGACGATGGTGGAGCTGGAGTGCCTGGGTTTGGGCGATCCCCGTCCCCACGTCACCTGGAGCAAAGTGGGGGGCCGTATCCGCCCCGGGGTGCTGGTCCGCGCCGGCACCCTCACCATCGAGCGGGTAGAACGGGCGGACGCCGGGCAGTACCGCTGCACCGCCACCAACGCCGTGGGCACCGTCCAGTCCCACGTCATCCTCCACGTGCAAGGTGAGGCCGGGGACGGGGTGGCGGGCTGGGGGGGGGAAATGGGGGCGCGCGGGGCGGTGACACCGCGGGGCGGTGACACCTCGGCGCATCCCCAGCCACCCCCCAAATCGCGGGGCAACCGGAGGTGAAGGAGGTCTCGGTGGGGTCGGCGGCGGTTTTGCCCTGCTTGGCATCCGGCTTCCCGGTGCCGGAGATCACCTGGAGCAAGGTGAGACGGAGGGACGCAGGGATGGGGGTGCGGGGTTGGGGGGGGGGGGGAGCACCCGATGGGTGGTGACCCCCCCCACCCCGTCACCCCGCTCCGCCGCAGCTGGAGGGAGAGCTGCCGGCGGGTGCCAGGGCGGAGGGGAACGTCCTGACGCTGCCGGCCATTCGCCACGAGGACGCCGGCGTCTACGCCTGCACCGCCGCCAACCACCGCGGCCAGGAGACAGCTTACTACGTCCTCAAGGTCCGAGGTGAGGAGGGACGGACGGATGGACGGACAGCACAGGGGGTGGGGGAGGGGGGTGATGTACCCCCAACCCCTCCTGACCCCCCCGCCCCGTCCCCGCAGAGCGCCTGGTCCCCTATTTCGGGCAGACGCCCCGCTCCTTCCTCCCCCTGCCCACCATCAAGGATGCCTACAAGAGGTTCGAGATCCTCGTCACCTTCCGACCTGATGCTGCTGATGGTGAGCGCCGACGGGACCCCCCTGTCCCCCCACCGTGTGTCCCCCCCCGCCACGTCCCCTCCATCCTTTCCTCCCCTTTTCCCTCTCCATCCTCCCCTCTCCCTCCTTTAGCTCCCATTCTCTATTCAACCGACCCCCCACCTTATGGGGGGGGGGGGTTCTCCTCCATCCTGGGGGTGTTTTGGGGTCCCCCAGGATGTGACACGCCCCCCCCGCCCCCTCCTCGGGGTGGGGACCATCCTGCCTGACCCGCTGTCACCCCCCCAGGGCTTCTCCTCTACAACGGGCAACGGAAAACCAGCGGCGCCGACTTCATCTCCTTCGGTTTGGTGGGCGGCCGCCCCGAGTTCAGGTGAGACCCATGAGCGGGTGCTACGGGAAGGGGCGGGGGGCGGTGGGGCGGGTCGGAGATGGGCGCCGGCACCCTCCGACACCCGTCGTACCCCAAAAACTTCAGGTTTGACGCCGGTTCGGGCATGGCCACCATCCGTCACCCGACGCCGCTGCGGTTGGGGGAGTACCACACCGTCCGCCTCCTCCGCAACCTCACCCGGGGTTCGCTGGAGCTGGACGGGCACCCCCCAGTTAACGGCACCTCCCAGGTATGGGTTGGTTTGGTTTTTTTTGGGGGGGTGAGGTGGGGCTGTGTGTTGGGTGGGGGTCGGGGTGCTGGAGGTGGTGCCCACCCGCTCGTGCCCGCAGGGGAAGTTCCAGGGGCTGGATCTGAACGAGGAGCTGTACCTGGGGGGGTACCCCGATTTCGGCGCCGTGGCCAAGACGGGGCTGAGCCGCGGTTTCATGGGTGAGTGATGGGGTGGGGTTGTTTTTTTTTTTTTTTGGGGGGGGGCGGTGGGGTTGGACCAGGAGGTGTGGGGAGGGGGCTGAGCATCGTGTCACACACACCCACACCCCCCCGCCGCCACCGCCACCTTCTCCGTCCCTCCGCAGGCTGCGTGCGCCAGCTCCGCATCCAAGGGGAGGAGGTGGCTTTTGGGGACATGGATCTGCAGGCGCATGGTGTCACCAGCTGTCCCACCTGCCAGGACCAGCCCTGCCAGGTGAGGCTGGGGGTGATGCCCACCCATCGCCACCCATCCCCACCCATTGCTGACACCCATGTCACCGTCCCGTCCCCGTCCCCCAACCCCCCCCCCAACCCCTCCCCAGAACGGCGGCGTGTGCCAGGACGCCGAGAGCGGCACCTACATCTGCCGTTGTCCCCACGGCTTCACCGGCAGCAACTGCGAGTACTCGCAGGCTCTGCATTGTCACCCAGGTAAGGTGCCCGCCCCGTAGGGGGTGTCACCCTGTCGTGTAGGTGTGTGTGTGTGTCCCCTCCCTCGGCGGATGGGTGCTCATGGCTTGTTGCCCTGCAGAGGCGTGTGGGCCTGATGCCACCTGCATCAACCGGCCGGACGGGCAGGGCTACACCTGCCGCTGCCACCTGGGCAAGGCTGGGGAGAGGTGCACCGAGGGTGAGCGCGGCCGGGGACACGGGGACGGGGCTGGCATCGCCCTGGGGACATGGGCACGGGGTGGGAACCAACTCAGGGAGATGGGCGCAGGGCTGGGACCACCCTGGGGACATGGGCACAGGGTCGGGACCAACCCAGGGAGATGGGGACAGGGCTGGGACCATCCTGGGGAGATGGGGACATGGCTGGGGATCACCCTGGGGACATAGATATGGGGTGGGGACCACCCTGGGGACACGGGCACAGGGCTGGGACCACCATGGGGACATGGGCACAGGGCTGGGACCACCCTGGGGAGATGGGGACAGGGCTGGGACCACCCTGGGGACATGGGCACACGGTGGGGACCAACCCAGGGAGATGGGGACATGGCTGGGGACCACCCTGGGGACACAGGCATGGGATGGGGACAAACCCAGGGAGATGGGCACGGGGCTGGGACCACCTTGGGGACACAGGCATGGGGTGAGGACCACCCTGGGGACATGGGCACAGGGTGGGGACAAACCCAGGGGGACGGGCACAGGGCTGGGACCACCCTGGGGAGATGGGGACATGGCTGGGGACAACCTTGGGGACATGGGCACAGGGTGGGGACCACCCCTGGGAGATGGGGATGGGGCTGGGACCACCCTGGGGAGATGGGGTCATGGCTGGAGACCACCCTGGGGACGCGGACTCAGGGCTGGCACCACCCTGGGGACAAAAGCATGATGGGGACAGGGGATTACACACCATCTGGGGAGACAGGCGTCATGGACGTGATGGAGATGGGCCATTGGGTGCCATCCCAGGGAGATGGGCACGATGTGGTGGGGATTGGAGACCACCCTGGGGACACGGGCATGGGTCTGGGTACCACCCTGGGGACACAGGGATGGGGCTGGGGACCACCCTGGGAAGATGGGTAGGGACTGGGACTACCGTGAGGACACGGGCACCATGGGGATGGAGGTTTGGGTATGACCGTGGGGAGATGGGCACCATGGGGATGGAGGATGAGGTACCACCCCAAGGAGATGGGCACCATGGGGATGGAGGTTTGGGTACCACCGTGGGGAGATGGGCACCATGGGGATGGAGGATGGGTTACCACCCCGAGGAGATGGGCACCATGGGGATGGAGGATGAGGTACCACCGTGGGGAGATGGGCACCATGGGGATGGAGGTTTGGGTACCACCATAGGGGGAGATGGGCACCATGGGGATGGAGGATGAGGTACCACCGTGGGGAGATGGGCACCATGGGGATGGAGGTTTGGGTACCACCGTGGGGAGATGGGCACCATGGGGATGGAGGATGAGGTACCACCCCGAGGAGATGGGCACCATGGGGATGGAGGATGGGTTACCACCCCGAGGAGATGCGCACCATGGGGATGGAGGATGGGGTACCACCCCGAGGAGATGGGCATCATGGATGGAGGTTTGGGTACCACCATGGGGAGATGGGCACCATGGGGATGGAGGATGAGGTACCACCCCAAGGAGATGGGCACCATGGGGATGGAGGTTTGGGTACCACCATGGGGAGATGGGCACCATGGGGATGCGGGACGGGGTCCCATGAGCTGGATGGACACTGATGTGAGGGTGCCGCAGGCGAGGCGGTGAGCGTGCCATCCTTCAGCGAGGCGGGCGCCTTCGTCTCCTACCCGCCCCTCACCAACGTCCACCACGAGCTGCGGGTGGAGGCCGAGTTCCTGCCGCTGGCACCCGACGGGCTCCTGCTCTTCAGCGCCGGCAAAGCCGCCCCCGTCGAGGACTTCGTCGCCTTGGCCATGGCTGGTGGCCACCTCGAGTTCCGCTACGAGCTGGGCTCAGGTGGGCTGGCACAGTGACGGGGGTCCCGGTGGCACCCCGGGGGGCTGGTGGCACCAGGAACCCTGGGTATAGGTGGGGTGGCCTGGTGTTACTGGGATCCACTGGCGTCATTTGGGCCCCCAAGTGTCACCAGGATCCCTTGGCATCATTGTGGTCCCCAAGCGTCACCACGGTCCTCTGGCACCACTGGGGTCCCCAAGTGTCGCCAGGGTCCCTTGGCGTCATTGGGGTCCCTTGGCATCATTAGGGTCCCCAGGAGCTGCCAGGGTCCCTGGGCATCACTGGGGTCCCCTGGTGTCACTTGGGTCACCTGGCATCACACGGTGTCCCTTGCTGTCACTGGCATCTCCGGGCAGTGCCAGGGTTCCCTGGCATCGCCAAGGTCCCCAAATGTCACCAGGATGTCCTGGTGCCACTGGGGTCCCTTGATGTCACTGGCATGCCCTGCCATCACCTGGGTCCCCAGACACTGCCAAGCGTCCCCAGGCGTCACTGTCACTCCACCGGGGTCCCCTGGCATCACTTTGGTCCCCAGACGCTGCCAGGGTCCCTGGCCATCAGTGGGGTCCCCTGGTGTCACCGGGCTCCCCTGTCACCACTGGGGTCCCCAAGCATCACCGCGATCCCCCAGCATCACCCGGGGCACCTCCCCGGTCCCCAAGCATCCCTGGTGTCCCCCGGTGTCCCCCGACCCCCCGTGATGTCCCCATCTCGTTCCCCCCAGGCCCGGCGGTGCTGCGGAGCACCGAGCCGGTGACCCTTGGCCACTGGCACCGGGTGACAGCCGAGCGGGTGCACAAGGACGGGACGCTGCTGGTGGATGACGCCGCCCCGGTGAAACGCTCCTCGCCCGGCAAGAGCCAAGGTCTCAACCTCCGCACCCCCCTTTACTTGGGGGGCACCGAGCCCCCCCTGCACCCCCCAACCAACGCCTCCTTCCGCGGCTGCATCGGAGAGGTGAGACCCGCCCCCCCCACCCCCAACCTCCCTCCTCCCGGACACTTGGGAACCCCCACCCACCCCATCCCGGACACCCGGGTCCCCTCAGGGTGACCCCCACCCACCCCATTCCAGACACCTGGGTCCCCTTGGGGTGACCCCCACCCACCCTATTCTGGCCAACTGGGTCCCCTGGGGACCCCCACCCACCCCAACCCAGACGCCTGGGTCCCCTGGGGACCCCCATCCACCCCATCCCGGACGCCTGGGTCCCCTCAGGGTGACCCCCACCCACCCCATCCAAAACATTTGGGTCCCCTCTGGGTGACGCCCATCCTGGACGCATGGGTCCCCTTGGGGTGGCCCCCACCCACCCCATTCTGGACACCTGGGTCTCCTGGGGACCCCCATCCCGGGCGTCTGAGTCCCCTGGGGACCCCCACCCATCCCATCCCAGACACCTGGGTCCCCTGCAGACCCCCACCCACCCCATCCAAAACATCTTGGTCCCCTCAGAGTGACCCCCATCCCAGATGCCCGGGTCCCCTTGGGGTGACCCACACCCATCCCAGACGCCTGGGTCCCCACAGAGTGACCCCCATCCCGGACACCTGGGTCCCCTCGGGGTGACCCCCACCCACCCCATCCCAGACTCCTGTGTCCCTTTGGGGTGACCCCCATCCTGGACGCCCGGGTCCCCTCAGGGTGACACACACACACACACACACACAGACACAGACACACACAGACACACACACACACACACACACACACACACCGGTGTCCCCCGTCCCCCCCCCAGGTCTCCATCAACGGGAAGAAGGTGGATTTGTCCTACAGCTTCCTGCGGAGCCGCGGCGTGGGGCAGTGTGGGCAGCGCTCGCCCTGCCTGCGGGCTGCCTGCCTGCACGGGGGCCGCTGCCTGCCCCTGCCCGCTGGCACCCCCCCGCAC
Organism: Rissa tridactyla; assembly: GCF_028500815.1. Taxonomy (NCBI): domain Eukaryota; kingdom Metazoa; phylum Chordata; class Aves; order Charadriiformes; family Laridae; genus Rissa; species Rissa tridactyla. The sequence continues at coordinate 8,444,014 of NC_071481.1, read as the reverse complement.
CGCTGCCTCTGCCCCCCCGGCTTCACCGGTGAGCGCGGGGACGGGGACGGGTGGGGGCACGGGGCACGCGCGGCTCGTGGAGGGGCGCTGGGTGCGCCGCTGCGCACGCGTGTGCACTGCATGCGCACGTGTGCTGCGTGTGTACTGTGCATGCGTGTGTACTGTGCATGCCTGTGTGCTGCACGCACATGCGTGCTGTGTGTGTACTGTGCACGCGTGTGCGCGGTGCATGCCTGTGTGCTGCATGCGCACGTGTGCTGCGTGTGTACTGTGCATGCCTGTGTGCTGCATGCGCACGCGTGCTGCGTCTGTATTGTGCACGCGTGTGCGCGGTGCATGCCTGTGCGCTGCATGCGCACGTGTGCGGTGCATGCCTGTGCGCTGTGCACACATGTGTGCTGCATGTGCACGCCTGCTGTGCACGCGTGTGCGCTGCATGTGTACTGTGCACGCGTGTGCACAGTGCATGCCTGTGCGCTGCATGCGCATGTGTGCTGCGTGTGTACTGTGCACGCGTGTGCGCGGTGCATGCCTGTGCGCTGCATGCACACGTGTGCGGTGCATGCGTGTGCGCTGTGCACACGTGTGCTGCATGTGCATGCCTGCTGTGCACGCGTGTGCACTGCATGTGCACGTGCGCTGCATGTGTACTGTGCACGCGTGTGCACGGTGCATGCCTGTGCGCTGCATGCGCATGTGTGCTGCGTGTGTACTGTGCACGCGTGTGTACTGTGCATGCCTGTGTGCTGCACGCACACGCGTGCTGTGTGTGTACTGTGCACGCGTGTGCGCGGTGCATGCCTGTGTGCTGCATGCGCACGTGTGCTGCGTGTGTACTGTGCATGCCTGTGTGCTGCATGCGCACGCGTGCTGCGTCTGTATTGTGCACGCGTGTGCGCGGTGCATGCCTGTGCGCTGCATGCGCACGTGTGCGGTGCATGCCTGTGCGCTGTGCACACATGTGTGCTGCATGTGCACGCCTGCTGTGCACGCGTGTGCGCTGCATGTGTACTGTGCACGCGTGTGCACAGTGCATGCCTGTGCGCTGCATGCGCATGTGTGCTGCGTGTGTACTGTGCACGCGTGTGCGCGGTGCATGCCTGTGCGCTGCATGCACACGTGTGCGGTGCATGCGTGTGCGCTGTGCACACGTGTGCTGCATGTGCATGCCTGCTGTGCACGCGTGTGCGCTGCATGTGCACGTGCGCTGCATGTGTACTGTGCACGCGTGTGCACGGTGCATGCCTGTGCGCTGCATGCGCATGTGTGCTGCGTGTGTACTGTGCATGCCTGTGTGCTGCACGTGCACATGTGCTGCGTGTGTACTGTGCACGCATGTGCACAGTGCATGCCTGTGCGCTGCATGCACACGTGTGCGGTGCATGCGTGTGCGCTGTGCACACGTGTGCTGCATGTGCATGCCTGCTGTGCACGTGTGTGCGCTGTGCACACGCGTGTGTGCTGCATGTGCACGTGTGCTGCGTGTGTACTGTGCACGCATGTGCGCGGTGCATGCCTGTGTGCTGCATGTGCACATGTGCTGGGCGTGCATGCAGGTGTGCTGCGTGTGTACTGTGCACACGTGTGCACGGTGCATGCCTGTGCGTTGCATGCGTGTGCGCTGCATGTGCACATGTGCTGCATGTGTACTGTGCACGCGTGTGCGCGGTGCATGCCTGTGCGCTGCATGCGCACTTGTGCTGGGCATGTGTGCGCTGTGCACGCATGTGTGCTGTGCGTGTGTGTGTGCTGCATGTGCACGCCTGCTGTGCATGCGTGTGTGCTGTGCATGCGTGTGTGCTGCATGTGCACGCCTGCTGTGCATGCGTGTGTGCTGTACGTGTGTGTGTGCTGTATGTGCACGTGTGCGGTGCATGCATGTGCGCTCTGCATGCGTGTGCACTGCACGTGCATGCGTGCTGTGCAGGTGTGCGTGCTGTGGGCACGCGTGTTGCATACGCACACGTGCAGTGCACGTGCATCGTGCGTGCGTGTGCACTGCGTGTGCGGATGTGTGTGCTGTGCATGCGTGTGTGCTGCACGTGCGCATCTACGGTGTGGGTGTGTGCGCTGTGCACACGCGTGTGTGCTGCATGTGCACATGTGCTGCCTGTGTGCTGCATGTGCACCCCTGCTGTGCAGGTGTGTGCGCTGTGTGCACGCGTGTTGCATACGCACACGTGCCGTGTGTGTGCGTTGTGCATGTGTGTGCGCTGTGTGTGCATGCATGTGTGCTGTGCATGCGTGTGTGCTGCATGTGCACGCCTGCTGTGCATGCATGTGTGCTGCATGTGCACGTGTGCTGCGCATGTGTGCGCTGTGCGTGCTGGTGTGCTGCATGTGCAGTGCGTGCATGCATGCCGCGTGTGCATGTCTGCTGGCGGTGTGCGTGCGCAGGGCCTGCCTGTGTGCTGCATGTGCATGACTGCTGTGCACGCGTGCGCACTGTGCATGCACGTGTGCTGCGGGCACGTGTGCGCGCTGTGCATGCCTGTGTGCCTGTCTGCTGTGCATGCGCGTGCCCGGTGCATATATGTGCTGCAGTAAGGTGTGCTGTGCGTGCGTGTGTGCTGCGTGTGCACGTGTGCAGTGCGTGCGTGTGCTGTGCATGCTTGTGCTGCACATACGTGTGTGTCGTGCATGCACGCGCACTGCATGTGCATGTGCGCTATGCATGCCTATGTGCACATCTGCTGTGCGTGCACGTGCCTGGTGCATATATGTGCTGCAGAAACGCACGCTGTGCATGCCGGTGTGCTGCGTGCGCGTGTGTGCTGTGCATGCATGTATACCGTGCATGCGTGTGCGTGCTGTGCGTGTATGTGTGCTGCGGATGCACGCGTGCTCTGCGCGCATGTACGCTGTGCATGCACGTGTGCTCTGCATGCCTGCGTACAGTGCATGCACAAGCAGCGTGCATGCATGTTTGCAGTGCATGCGTGTGCACTGTGTGAGCAAGCGTCTGCACCGTGCACACCTGTGTGCTGCACGTGCGTGTGCGTGCTGTGGCTGCACGTGCACCGTGCGTGTGCATGTGCTGCAGAAGCCCGTGTGCTGTGCGTGCATGCGCGTGCACTGCACGGCCGCGTGCTGCGTGTGTGTGTGCTGTGCGTGCACGTGCCTGCGCTGCGTGGGCGTCTGTGCCGCGTGTGCACGCGTGCTGCCCGTGCCTGTGTGCGGTTCACAAGCGGGCGCATCTGCTGCGTGTGCGTGTGCGCATTGCCTGATGCGTGCGCGCGCGCGTGTGGTGCGTGCAGTTGGCGTGCGCGCGCCTGGTTGCGCGTGTGCGCGTATGTCTGCGCGCAGCGTGTGCCGGTTGCACGTGTGCGTGGCACGCGCCCGCGTGCACTGAGGGTGCTGGGCGCGCGCCCGCGCTCCTCCCACGCGTGCTCGGGTGACCACCCCGCTCACCCGGTGGCACCCCGCTGTGTCCCCAGGGCCGCGCTGCGAGCGGGAGGAGGATCGCTGCCTGCACCGCAACCCCTGCCTGCACGGCGGCACCTGCAAGGACAACGCCTGCCTCTGCCCGCAGGGCTACAGCGGGCCCTACTGCCAGCACAGTGAGTGGGGACACTGGGGACACCTGGGGACACTTGGGGACGGGGATGGGGAGGGGATGACAGGTGCCACCCTGTCCCCGACCCCTCCTCGTCGCCCGCAGGCTCGGCGCTGGCGGAGCTGGAGCAGGACTGGCAGGAAGGCAGCGGGGGCGGCGGTAGGTGCCTGCACCCCTTTTCCCCCCCTTTTTGTACCCAAAAGCCACACCGCTGGGGGTGGCGGCTGGGGGTGGTGTCCCCCCCCCGTCACCGTCCCCCTCGCCTCCTCCGCCCCCCCCACGTCTCCCCACAGATGCCCCCGGACAGTTCAGCGCCGCTTTCCGCGACGGCTCCTACCTGGCCCTGCCCGGTCACCTCTTTCCCCGCGGGTGAGTGACGCCGGGGACGGGGCACCCTCAGCAGGTGCTGCACCCCCCACCCCTGCCCTATTGCACCCTGAGGGGGTGCAGCCTCCCCGGAAAAGGCGGGGGGGTGGGGGGGCGTACACCTTTTCCCATGGCGGTGCAGCACTCCCTGCAGTGTTGCACCCATGGCAGCGTTGCACCCGTCGCAGTGTTGCACCCATGGCAGTGTTGTACCCTTCCCGTAGCATTGCACCCTGGCTGCAGCGCTGCACCCGTCGCAGCATTGCACCCATCGCAGCATTGCATCCGTCACACTATTGTACCCGTCGCAGCGTTGCACCCGTCGCAGTATTGCACCCATCGCAGCGTTGCACCCTTTTCATAGCATTGCACCCTGGCTGCAGCGCTGCACCCATCGCAACGTTGCACCCATCGCAGTATTGCATCCGTCACACTATTGCACCCATGGCGGCGTTGCACCCATCGCAGTGTTGCACCCTTCCCGTAGCATTGCACCCTGGCTGCAGCGTTGCACCCATCGCAGCATTGCACCCATGGCAGCATTGCACCCATGGCAGTGTTGTACCCTTCCCGTAGCATTGCACCCTGGCTGCAGCGCTGCACCCATCGCAACGTTGCACCCATCACAGTATTGCACCCATGGCAACGTTGCAGCCTTCCCATGGCATTGTACCCTGGCTGCAGCACTGCACCCATTGCAACGTTGCATCCGTCACAGGGTTGCACCCATGGCAGCGTTGCACCCGTGGCAGCGTTGCACCCATGGCAGTGTTGCACCCTTGCCGTAGCGTTGCACCCTGGCTGCAGCGCTGCACTCATAGCAGTGTTGCACCCATCACAGCGTTGCACCCATCGCAGTGTTGCACCCTTTTCATAGCATTGCACCCTGGCTGCAGTGTTGCACCCATGGCAGCGTTGCACCCATCACAGCATTGCATCCGTCACACTATTGCACCCATGGCAGCATTGCACCCATGGCAGTGTTGCACCCTTCCCGTAGCGTTGCACCCTGGCTGCAGCGTTGCACCTGTCGCAGTATTGCACCCATTGCAGCATTGCACCCTTCCCATAGCATTGCACCCATCGCAGCATTGCATCCATCACAGGGTTGCACCCATGGCAGCGTTGCACCCTTCCCATAGTGTTGCACCCTGGCTGCAGTGCAGCACCCATGGCAGTATTGCACCCATCGCAGTGTTGCACCCATCACAGCGTTGCACCCATGGGCAGCATTACACCCATCGCAGCATTACACCCATCGCAGTGTTGCGCCTTTCCCAAGGCGTTGCAGCGTTGCACCCATGGCAGCATCGCACCCTTCCCACTGCGTTGCACCCTCCCAGGCTGCTGCACCCCTTCCGGCAGCGTTGCGCCCGTCGCCGCGTTGCCCCCATTGCCGCATCGCACCCTTGCCGTGGCGCTGCACCCACTGCAGCGCTGCACCCTTCCCGGGGTGCCGCACCCTTCCCGCTGCGTTGCACCCTTCCTTCCTACGGCACTGCACCCTCCCAGGGTGCTGCGCCCCTTGGGCCCTTGCATCCTTTCTAGGGCCCTGCACCCATCGTGGCATCGCGCCCCGCCTGGTATCCTGCATCCCATCCTGGGTGCTGCGCCCTTCCCGGGGTGCTGCATCCATCGCGGCATTGCACCCTTCCAGGGTGCTGCAATCTTCACGGGGTGCTGCACCCACCCCAGGGTGCTGCATCCATCATGGCGTTGCACCCTTCCAGGGTGCTGCACCCTTCTTAGGGGTGCTGCACCTTTCTGGGGTGCTGCACCCACCCCAGAGTGCTGCATCCATCATGGCGTTGCACCCTTCCAGGGTGCTGCACCCTTCTTGGGGGTGCTGCACCTTTCCGGGGTGCTGCGGCCACCCTGGGCTGTTGCACCCTTCCCGGGGTGCTGCATCCATCGTATTATTGCATCCTTCCCAGGGTGCTGCACCCCTCGTGCTGTGGCACCCTTCCCGGGGTGCTGCACCCATCATGGCACTGCACCCCTCCTGGTATCCTGCACCCATTGCATCCCATCCTGGGTGCCGCACCCACCCCAGGGTGCCGCATCCATCACAGCGTTGCACCCTTCCAGGGGTGCTGCAACCTTCACAGGGTGCTGCGCCCACCCCAGGGTGCCGCATCCATCACGGTGTTGCACTCTTCCAGGGGTGCTGCGGCCGCCCTGGGCTGTTGCACCCACCCCGGGGTGCTGCACCCAGAATAGCATTGCATTCTTCTCAGGGTGCTGCACCCACCGAGCCGTTGCATCTATCCCGGGGTGCTGCCTCCATCGTGGTGCTGCACCCATCCTGGGGTGCTGCAACCTTCCCGGGGTGCTGCACCCATCGTGGCATTGCATCCTCCCAGGGTGCTGCACCTTTCCTGGGACGCTGCACCCATCGTGGTGTTTCACCCTTCCTGGGGGGTGCTGCACCCCCCCCGGGGTGCTGCACCCATCATGGCGTTGCACCCTTGCCTGGGGGTGCTGCAGCCTTCACAAGGTGCTGCACCCACTCCAGGGTGCCGCATCCATCACGGTGTTCCACCCTTCCCAGGGGTGCTGCACCTTTCCCGGGGGTGCCGCACCCACCCCGGGGTGCTGCACCCACCGAGCCGCCCCCCCCTTTTCCTTGCAGCCCCCCCGAGGCGCCCGAGACCATGGAGCTGGAGCTGCGGACGGGCAGCGCCGAGGGGCTGCTGCTGTGGCACGGGGCGGTGAGCGGGGCGGGGGGACACCGCCGGGGAGGGGATCAGGGTGCTGAGCCCCCCCCCCCCCTCCTCGGGGTGGGGGGTCAGGGTGCCCCCCCGCCCCGCTCACCGCCCCGCTGCGCCCGCAGGAGCCCGGCGAGGGAGGCAAAGCCAAAGATTTCATTGGCCTCGGCTTGAAGGACGGGCACCTGGTGTTCAGGTGAGCGGGGGGTCCCGGTGTCACCCCAGGGTGCCCCCTCCCACCCAAAGGTGCCCTATGCCACCCCAGGGTGCCCCGTGCCACCCAAGGGTGCCCCCAGCACTGAGCCCATGCCACCCCCACAGCTACCAGCTGGGCAGTGGTGAGGCCACCATCGTCTCTGAAGACCCCATCAACGACGGCGAGTGGCACCGGGTGACGGTGACGAGGTGGGTGGGGGTCAGGGTGGGGGCCGGGCGGGGGTCGCGGTGCGGGTGCTGATGGGTGCCGTGCAGGGAGGGCCGGCACGGGCGGCTGCAGGTGGACGGGGAGGAGCCGGTGAGCGGAGAGTCACCGGGAGCCAACATCATGGCCAACACCCAGGGCAGCATCTACGTCGGTACGGTGGCACCTGGGGGACACGTCGGGACACGGGGTGGACGTGGGATGGGACATGGGACGAGATGGGGAGTGGGACACAGGGTGGACGTGGGATGGGACACGGGATGAGATATGGAATGGGACACGGGGTGGACATGGGATGGGACACGGGGTGAGACATGAGGTGGGACACAGGATGGACGTGGGGTGGGACACAGGGTGAAACGTGGGATGGGACACGGCTTGGACAGGGGATGGGACATGGGATGGACATGGGCTGGGACATGGAATGGGACACAGAATGGGACACAGGACGGAACATGGGATGGGCTGTGGAATGTACATTGGATGGGGCACAGGACAAGGACACCAGAAGGGGACACCTGATGGGACATGAGATGGGGCACAGGATGAGACATGGGATGGGGCAGAGGATTGACATAGGATGGGACATGGGGTGGACATGGGAAGGGGACACACCTGATGGGACATGGGACAGGGCACAAGATGGCTGTGGAATGGGATGTGGGATGGACACTGGATGGGACATAGGAGAGGGCATGGGATGGGATGGGAAACCTGGTGGGACATGGGATGGGATGTGGCATGGGACACCTGATGGGACGTGGGGTGAGAGATGGGAGAGGGCACGGGATGGACATGGGATGGGACACCGGATGGGATATGGGATGGGGCATGGGATGGACGTGGGATGGGACTCTGGATGGACATGGGATGGGACACATGATGGCCAAGGGATGGGACATGAGATGAACATGGGATGGGACACGGGATGGACATGGGCTGTGGACACCTGGTGGGACGTGGGATGGACAAGGGATGGAACACGGGACGGACATGGGCTGTGGACCCCTGGTGGGACATGGGATGGGACTCGGGATGGATATGGGATGGGACACATGATGGACAAGGGATGGGACACGAGACGGACATGGGATGGGACATGGGATGGCCATGGGCTGTGGACGCCTGGTGGGACGTGGGATGGGACGTGGGATGGACATGGGCTGTGGACACCTGGTGGGACGTGGGATGGGATGTGGGATGGACATGGGATGGGACACATGATGGACAAAGGATGGGACACGAGATGGACATGGGATGGGACATGGGATGGCCATGGGCTGTGGACGCCTGGTGGGACGTGGGATGGGACGTGGGATGGACATGGGGTGGGACACTGGATGGACATGGGCTGTGGACACCTGGTGGGACATGGGATGGGACTCGGGATGGATATGGGATGGGACAGATGATGGACAAGGGATGGGATGTGGGATGGACGTGGGGTGGGACACTGGATGGACATGGGCTGTGGACGCCTGGTGGGATGTGGGATGGGACATGGGATGGACATGGGCTGTGGACACCTGGTGGGACATGGGATGGGATGTGGGATGGACGTGGGGTGGGACACTGGATGGACATGGGCTGTGGACGCCTGGTGGGATGTGGGATGGGACATGGGATGGACATGGGCTGTGGACACCTGGTGGGACATGGGATGGGATGTGGGATGGACGTGGGGTGGGACACTGGATGGACATGGGCTGTGGACACCTGGTGGGACATGGGATGGGACAGATGATGGACAAGGGATGGGACACGAGATGGACATGGGATGGGACGTGGGATGGACAGGGGCTGTGGACACCTGGTGGGACATGAGATGGGACAGATGATGGACAAGGGATGGGACACGAGATGAACATGGGGTGGGACGTGGGGTGGGACGTGGGATGGGACGTGGGATGGACAGGGGCAGGGGCCACAGGAGAGGACACCAGGTGAGCCCAGCAGGTGGCCCCACACCCATGTGTCCCCCTGTGTCCCCCCCGTGTCCCCCGCAGGCGGCGCCCCGGACCCCCGCAGCCTGACGGCCGGCAAGTTCACCTCGGGCATCACCGGATGCCTGCGGGGGCTGGCGCTGGCGCCCGCCGGGGCCCCCCGGCACCCCATCGACCTGCGGCACGGCGCGGTGGGGGGCTCCCCCGCCCCCCCCCTGCCCCTCCTAACCCCCTCCCCCCAATGTATTTTGGGGGGAATTTGGCCAATTTTATTCTTTTCCAAAAAAAAAAAAGAAAAGCCAGGAGGAAACGGTGCTTCGCTGCCCCGGGGTGACTCCGGGGGGGGGGGGGTGGGGGGGCCGGGACCCCCAAAAATGTTTACACACACACACACACACACACACACACACACACCCCGCCGCCCTGGTGCCCGGCGGGGTGGGGGCGCGAGGGACAATCGGGGTGCTGGGGGGGCCCCCCCCATGGGGGACAGCTATTAAAGGAGAGAGAACCAGCCCGGCTGCCGTGTCTGGGGGGCTGCGCCGCGGGGGGCGGGGGGGGGCATGGTATGGCGGGGGGGGGGGGGAGGTGTGATAGGGGGGGTATGGTATGGGGGATATGGTATGGATGGGGGGTATGGGGGGGGGAGAGTGGTGTGTGAGGTATGGTATGGGGGTATGGGGGGGGGTGATATAGGGGGTGGGGGGATGTGGTATGGGCGGTGATACGGGGGGGGTGATATAGGGGGATACGGTATGGGGTGGGTGATATGGGGGGGGTATGGTATGGGGGGGGTGATTTGGAGGTTATGGGGGGTATGGTGGGGAGGGTCCTATGTGGGGTGTGGTATGGGGGGGGGCGATATGGAGGGGGTATGGTATGGGGGGGGGGGCGATATGGAGGGGGTATGGTATGGGAGGGGTATGATGGGGGGGTGGGGGGGGAGGGTAGTATGGGGGTATGGTATGGGGGGGTGGTATGGGGGGGTGGTATGGGGGGTATGGGGAGATAATGGTATTGGGGGGGTGATATGGGGGTTGATTTGGGGGTTATGGGGGGGTATGGTATGGGGGGGTATGGGGGGATATGGTATTGGGGGGGTGATATGGGGGGGTATGGTATGGGGGGGTGATATGGGGGTTATGGTATGGGAGGGGTATGGTGGGGAGGGGGGTATGGGGGTGCAGGGGGTGGTATGGGGGGTTATGGGGGGCGTATGGTACGGGGGGGTTAATAAGGGGGGGTATGGTATGGGAGGGGTTTGGGGGGGACATTTGGGGGGGGAGGGTGGTATGGGGGGCATGGTATGGGGCTGCAGGGGCTGGCATCGGGGGGTACGGTATGGGAGGGGTATGGGGGGGGTGTATGGAGGGGGGAGGGCGGTATGTGGGGTATGGTATGGGGGTGCCGGGGGTGGTATGGGGGGGTGTATGCTATGGGGGGGGTATGATATGGGGGGCGTATGGTATGGGGCTGTATGGTATGGGGGGGGTATGGTATGGGGGAGAATGGTATGGGGGGGAATGGTATGGGGGGGTATGGTATGGGGGGGAATGGTATGGGGGGGAATGGTATGGGGGGGTATGGTATGGGGGGGTATGGTATGGGGGGGAATGGTATGGGGGGGTATGGTATGGCGGATTAGGGGTTATGGGGGGGGTATGGTATGGGGGGGGTATGGTATGGGGGGGGTATTGGGGGTCATGCTATGGGGGGGGGGGGGGGATGCAGGGGGGGTTATGGTATGGGGGCCCGGGGGGGTACGGTACGGCAGGGGTATGGCATTGGGGTGCAGGGGGGAGGGTAGGGGGGCGGGGGGGGCGTACGGGAGCACGGCAAGGGGTCCGGGGGGGGGGGGGGGGGGGTCTGGAATGGGGGGGGGTGGTATGGGGGGGTGGGGGGGGGAGTGGTTCTGGGGTCCGGGGGGGTGTGCGGTACGGACGGTGCGGGGACGCACACACAGCCCCCGGCGCCGGGAGCAGCCGCCGCCGCCCCCCCCGGCCCCGCCCCGCCCCGCGCAGGCCGCGCCCCGCGGCGCCTGGCGCGTCGCAGCACGTTGACGTCAGCGCCTCGCGCCCCTCAGACCGTCGCGCGCGTGGCGTCACAGGCCCTGACGGCGGCGGCGGCGGCGGCGGGAGGGGCCGGGCGGGACCGGGTCGGGGCCGGGACAGGGGCCGCGGCCGGGGCAGGCCCGGGCCGGAGCAGGAGCAAAAGCAGGGGGGAGGCGGAGGCGGCGGCGGCGGCGGCGGCGATGGCGCCGCGGTTGCAGCTGGAGAAGGCGGCGTGGCGTTGGACCGAGACGGTGCCGCCCGAGGCGGTGGCGCAGGAGCACATCGAAGCGGCCTACCGCGTCCGGCTGGAGCCCTGCCAGCGCGGCGCCTGCCGGTACCGCCCGCACCCCATCCCTGACCCCGCCCGCCGCCTCCCCACGCCCCCTAACCCCGGCCCTCGGGGCTGCGGGGACCCCAAACCTTCCCCCCAACCCCCCGTGTTTGGGGCCTGGGGGATCCCCCTTCCCTCCTCCGGCGTTCTCACCCCACAGGACCGGGGGGGGACCCACCTTTCGCCTCCCTCCCGTGAGGCTGGGGAGGCACCAGCCCTTTCTGGGTCCCTCATGGTTGATGGGGACCCCTCCCCCCCACACACATTCCCTTCTTTGGGAAACCTCCCCCCCACATTCCCTTCTTTGGGACCCCCATTCCCTGGGGTTTGGGCGGCTGTGTGTGTGTGTGAGTCTCTCCTCGTCCAGCTCCCCAGATACTGGGGAGACCCCCGTGGTCGTGGGGGCCCTTCTCCTTGCCTGACTCTTTAGATATAGATCACGCACACCCCCGGGGTTACGGGGGATCCCTGTCTTTGCCTGGCTCCCCAGATATAGGGGACTCCCTCGGGGTTGTGGGGGTCTCCTCTCCTTTCCTGGCTCCCCAGATATAGGGAACCTCCCTGGGTCCTGTACTCTTCCCTGGGGTTCCCCTTATTTTCCCCCTCCGCCTCTGGTTCACCATCCCTTTTCGGGGGATGGAGATCCATCCCAAGGGGTCTCCTTGTTTTCCCTAACTATTTTTTGGGGGTATGGGGGACCCCTGTCCCGCCCCGTTCACTCTAATTAGCATTCTGGGGTCCCCCTTGTTGTCCTCATGCCCCACAGTCACCTCCCCAGGGGACAACGACATCCCGTCTGCTGGGGGTGACAGTTGGGACGGGTGCTGGTTCTGCAGGAGGAACTGCCGGGGGAACCCCAACTGCCTGGTGGGCATCGGGGAGCACGTCTGGCTGGGCGAGATAGATGAGAACAGCTTCCACAACATCGATGACCCCAACTGCGAGCGCCGCAAGAAGGTAGATCCCTCCCCCGCCCCCCAGAAAAGCCCGTTTCGGTCCCTGGGGGAAGATGGGGACAAGGGGAGGTGACACCCCGTGTCCCCCAGGGAGTTTGGGACGCGGCTGTCTGCGTGATGCCGCAGCGGCTTTTTCCTGACAAACAGCCATAAAGTGGCTGCCCCAACTGCTGGATTTCTGCTTGCTCTTCTGCAGCGGCGAGTGACGACTGTTGCTTTCTCTCTTACGCCAGAACGCGTTCGTGGGCTTAACGAACCTCGGCGCCACGTGCTACGTCAACACTTTCTTGCAGATGTGGTTTCTTAACTTGGAGCTCCGGCAGGCCCTCTACTTGTGTCCCAGCGCCAACTGCGAGTACGCGGCCGGAGAGGGCATCCCAAAAGACAAAGGTGGGTGGTTTTGCTCATTTTCTCCTAAAATTTTACACGCCGGCATCAGCTTTGGGATAACGTTTCTTGGGAGAATTGTTGGGTGAAGCTACAACCGCTCGTCCGATCTCCACACCGTTGGTTTTGAGTCCATCACCCGGCTTTTAGGAGCAAACCGTCCTTTACCTGGGTTATTTCTTAAATCGATGTGATCTAACCTGATCAAAAATCCGATTTGGTTTTGTTTCTTGCCGAGCTGCTTCCCAAACTGGTTCCCAGCTTAATGATGGTGCTGGGGGTGGAAGCACATGGGTTGGGGCTGATCTGCGCTACCATGGAGCTGCGCTCACCCCGTGGGAGGGCGAAAATTTCGGTCCCAATTGCTGGCACAGTGGACACAACGGCCTCCGGCAGCGTACCTTTATGTATGGTGTTGGTGCTGTAGGTGCACTCTCCATCAGGGCAGCTGCCTGATTTCTTCTGTTCCTGTTTTTATGGTATTTTTAAATGATGTCTCACCATTTTGGGTAAAAAAAGAAGCTGTTGCTACCATGTAATCTGTGCATGCTGCGTAAACCGTTCACTCACAGCTCGTGCTAGGCACCGCGGGATATTTACGGTGGGACTCGATGATTTTAAGGGTCTTTTCCAACCTAAAATATTCTATGTTCCTATGATATTTGGCCTGCGCTGGGACTTTGCTGTCGTCACTGACACGAACCGCTTCAGTTCTCGTGACGATTTAAAACAGCTTTTAAAAAATCTATCGCTTCTAATCATTAAATTTACCCCTATAAAGAAAGGACGAGCGAATTACTTGGAACGGTTACCTCTCGCCTTGCGTTACTCGCTGTAACTTATGCAACTTGTTGTTTTTAATAGACTACGAGCCTCAGACCATTTGCGAACACCTGCAGTACTTGTTCGCCTTGCTGCAGAACAGCAAAAGGCGATACATCGATCCCTCTGGCTTCGTCAAGGCGCTGGGCTTGGACACGGGGCAGCAGCAGGTAGGTTTGAGGCACGCCCCTGGAGTAATTACCTTCTTTAAAGCAGCGTGAAACTGCCCTTTTTATGTTATTTTAGCGTCTCTTTTACGTTCTTTTAGCCGGGATCTGCTTCTTGGTACAAACACAAAGGGAGAAGTGGTGCTCAGGGCCCTTCCCTTCCTAGTGGGAGATCAGGAGGAGCCCAGGGAGCATGGGATGGGATGGGGAGTGTTGTTAGCGCCTGATCAACCCCGGCACCGTGTGGGGTGGGATCCCTGAGGGTCCTTTCACAGGTGCTTTGTGGGCTGCTCCTCCCAGGGCAGGGAAATTGTTGACAGTGGGTAGTTCAGCGGGGGTTGAAGGGCCCTCGCAGGGCGAGAAGGCCTCGGTCAAGTCACCCAGAGCCAGCCAAGGTCCAGTGTGAGCGCGTGGGGCAGAGAAAGCGCAGATAGAGAGGGACGAGCACCTCGTCCGAGTCCTGCGGGGCTGTCTCTGAAGCTGATGAGAGCTCAGGAGAAAGGCACGGCTTGAAAATATGCTTTTGAGAAGCGAGAGGGAGATTGTTGGAGGAAGAGCCCGAGCGCCAGCGTGCGTTTCCTCGGGAGGATGCGGGAGGGGAAGGAAGCGGTCACTACCGACCAGTGATACTAAAGGACAGCCGGGAGAGGCCAAAGTCCCTTTGTTTTTGGAAGAGGAGAGCGAGGATGGGAGAGGAAGGGCCTGAGATGAGTGTGGGGAGGCTCCCGAGCCTTGCGCAAATTCACAGTGCAGCTTCTCGCTTTTGGGGTGCTTTAATTTCCCTTCTCACCTACAATTCAAGCAGGGACAGCTTGAATTGCATGCCGAGCTTTGAAAGAGGAGCATTAACGGGCTAGAAGACTCTGCAGGAATGTGTGTTTTTTTGTGGTTTTTTTTGTTGTTTTTTTTTTCCCCCTTCCAGAGCCCTGCGAGGAGCAGGGCAGAAGTCAAACCACCCGGCACGGCTGGCCGGGAGCCAGGGTAACTCACGCCGTGGTCTCATGCTGGGGGCCTCGCGCTCCTTTTAGACAAATTCCTCTTTTTTTTTTTTCTTTTTTTTTTTTCTTATTTTCTTTTAGTTCTCCCGACTGGTCTTTTTTTTTTTTTTTTTTTTTTTTTTTCTCTTCTCTCTATTCAGTGCACGCCAGAGCCTCTGCGTAGCCTGTGTGTGGGACTCCGGGGTAATTTGCAGTAAATTAGCGACGAGGTTGTGATTGGGCTTTGTGCTGTGGCGTGTTGTTAAGGGACTTGGCTTTCTCTTCCAGGATGCCCAGGAGTTTTCAAAGCTCTTCATGTCACTGCTGGAAGATACTTTATCCAAACAAAAAAACCCAGATGTTCGAAACATAGTGCAAAAGCAGTTCTGTGGAGAGTACGCCTATGTCACGGTGTAAGTATTTGGTCTTGGGGAAGAACCTTTCTGTAAATATCTAAACATTTTAGAAGTAATTGAGGGAGGGAAAAGGTCCTTCCTCACATCTGGAGCAGGCAGGTAAGCCTCTGCCGAAACATTTTTGTAAGAGGTTTTCAGCTCCTGGGTTTCCTGATCCTGTGCGCGTGGTGGTGTTGCGCTGCTTCAGCTGCTTTTAATCCCTTCGTGAAAATTCAGCGATTAAACCCGCTAACCGTAAACCAGTTAATGGAGCAAGTCTTGCTCGCTCCAGTAAGAAAAGAGTGTGCTCAGGTGTCGTATTTTCATTCCTGCCTTCTCAGAGCTGTGGGTTTTGCTTCAAAAATGATACAAAAAGGTGCCTGCGAGTTCCAAGCAGGTGCTTTCCCTGGTAGATACTGTTATCCCGGTACCACCTTTTTGCAGCGTGTGTGGAGGTGTGAACCGCAGTAATTGTGCTGTAAACAACTACTTCTACTGGTTTTTTAGCTCAAGTAGTTTACTAGTGGCCAGAGAGTTCAGACACGTGAACCAGTGAACTGACCTCATGTGGTTTTGTCTTTTTTTTTTTTTTTTTGTCTTTTTTCCAATCCTAGCTGCAACCAGTGTGGCAGGGAGTCCAAACTCGTGTCTAAATTCTACGAGCTGGAGTTAAACATCCAAGGGCACAAGCAGTTGACAGACTGTATAACGGAATTTCTTAAGGTACGAGCTGGTTGGGTTTTGACTCCTGCTATTCTTAGCAAGGTGTTTTAATCCCTTCCTTCAATTGGCAGCCTTTGAGGTCGGTATCGGAGCGAAGCGACTTGGGTTGTCTCAGTGAGATGCATGCAAAAGGAAATGTTGTTTTTTTTTCTGCGGATCCAGAAAATGAAGATTGAGTCATGCGAGCGAGGAGTGGCTCTGGGCCAAAACATAACTTCAAAAAGCACTGCGAAGTCGCTGGGAAAGTTAAAATACTTTCCCGGCAAAGTTGGGAAAAAGTCCCCTGAAGTGTTACAAGGAGTCCCCGCGTGCTTTGTCATGGATAGCACCGGGAGAATGGCTGCTTTTTGTGTTTTCTATGTCGGTGCTTATCTGCATGGCAACAGGAGACATTCCCCGCTTGAAAATGCGCCCTCAAAAATACTAGGGAGGGCTGGGAATAGCTGCCGGAACAGCTGCAAGTGCTCTTAATTCGACTTGAAAATTTGCCTAGATCTTAAGTTGAGATCCGGCATCCTAGAGGTTTGAGGTGTGGATTCAACTGAAAATATTTAGGGCAGAACTAACCTGAAACGTGAGTCTGTACCTGAGCTGGCCGCCTGTTGGGCAGCGGCTTCGCTGATGCGCTCAGCAAACCGGTTGCTCAGCTTGCGGAAGGTCTGCTATGAAAAAAGACCGGTTTGTGTACGTGCGTTAAAATCCTGAAACGGGGAACTTCAAGTTTGTCTGCTCCTCCTTCGAAGGAAGCCAGCCGGTGACCTCGTTTGGGGCAGCTGGAGTTTTCCGCTGCCTTCCTCCTGCCATTGGATCTGCTTAGGCGTAGGCGATGGCTCCAACACGTGATGTTTGGCTGAGCACGAGAGGATTGGAGTTTGCAGGCTAAAATGTGGCTTTACATTAACTTGGTCCGTGTGAGCTCGTAAAAGGGCGATTTAATTATTTCATTTTTCCGTAGCCCTTAGTGTAAACCAGCTCAGGCAAGTGGAGAGCAAACCCGGCGGCCTTGTAAGCGCCCTGAGAACAGGGCTTGATTCTGTCTAAAATTTTCCTTAAAAGTGAGAGCGGCCTACTATGGCCACGCTGTAAAGCGCGTTTATTAGCGTGCGTTTTCCACCGAGCGATTATTTTGGAAAGCAGCTGGGTAGAGACTTAAATGGTTAAAATAAGTGTGCGCTTTTCAGTCTCCAGCTGTCGAGTAGCTTGGACTGGTTGACTTGTCGGTGGTAACCTCTTTCTGCCTCCCCTCCCCGCTCAGGAAGAAAAATTAGAAGGGGACAATCGTTATTTTTGCGAAACTTGTCAGAGTAAGCAGAACGCCACGAGGAAGATCAGGCTGCTGAGTCTTCCCTGCACGCTCAACCTGCAGCTGATGCGTTTCGTGTTTGACAGGTAAGCCTCTCGCCGGAGCGTGGGCTGTAAATGCTGGAGCACCCTGGGTTGCCGGGAAGCTCTTTGGGAAGCCACCTGCTCCCCTCTCTCTCTCTGCCTTGATTTGGGAGCTTGAGGATTGAGTGCGTGGATGAGCTTCCCTGGGGATGCTCGGTGGGTTTCAAGGGGGGTTATTTTGAGGTGTGAACCGTTATTTGCTGTCCCCCCTGAACCGAAGCTTTGCCTCCGCACAGACAAACTGGCCATAAGAAAAAACTCAACACCTACATCGGCTTCTCCGAGCTGCTTGACATGGAGCCTTTTATGGAACAAAAAAGTGAGTTTTGTGTGCTGTGTTTCGTTAACTTTACCTGCCGCCTCTCGGCAGACGAGAGGAGATCTCCCCTGAATGCCCTTTTTGATGAAAAATTATGTCAAGAGTTGTTTGAAGCTCGCGTTTCAAATAACTGCCTCGCTAAGTGGGTTGTGGAAGCCGCAACCTACTTAAGGAGGTCTCGGGGAGATGCTGGTTCAAGTGCAGCCCTTGTCCGCTGCCTTGCCAAAACATTAAGTGCTGGGAGACAAAAGGTTTGTTCTGTTTCATCCGGAGCGCCACGTAACTGCCGCTTTCCTTCCAGATGGCGTCTACGTGTATGAACTCAGCGCCGTCCTCATACACCGGGGCGTGAGCGCCTACTCCGGGCACTACATCGCCCACGTGAAGGATCCGCAGACGGGCGAGTGGTACAAGTTCAACGACGAAGACATAGAAAAGATGGAGGGGAAGAAACTGCAGTTGGGGATTGAGGAAGATCTAGGTAAAACCTTTCAGTTGTGAGTGCCCTTTTCAAATAACTCTTTTCACCCAAAACACGGAGGCTGAATACGTGGAGGCCCTTGTTACTCGTAAAACAAAAGCGCTCCTACGCGTGCTGTCACGGCTTGGGAGTAATGTGTGAAACGGCAGTTCTGTTAATTGCAGCCAGATTGTCTTCGTTTCAGGCCCGTGTGAGTGTTTACGCACACCTCGTGATCAGTTCCTCCGCTCTAGTATTTCTCTTGCCTGCCGCATGACAGATAAGGCGCTGATAACGCGGGCAGCAAGTTGCCTATCGGGATGAAACACAAGTTGCCGCTTCCTTGGCCGCTGTGCGAAAGGAGGCTTGGGAACAGATAACAAGATTACTTTCAGTTTCCCTAACACATTATGTTTTTATTTCCACTGAGGAGTTTTACTTGGAGGCAGTGAAGAGTCTCTGTTAAAAAAAAAAAAAAAAAAATCTTAAGCCAAATAACGGCTTGGAAGCCCAAACTGCCTTTTTACTTCGCACTTTTTATTTCTCTTTTATGTTCTTCTGTTCTACCGTTGCCGGCTCATTTTGTGCAATGTCCCGTTGCTGCCCAGATAACCGCGTTCCCGGGACAGGACAGGGTCTGGATTTCTCGGAGAGCTTGGGCTGAGGCTGGACCTGTGGGTTTCTGGGTCTGCAGTGGGTATATAGGAACGGTTCGGCCATTAAATTGGCATTTTGAGTGTTCGGATTTGCGGTCGCTCAGCATTCCTTAGCGCCGGATGCTTTGCAGTATTGGGAAACAGGGAAGTTTAATGCCAGAAATTTCGCTTACAATGCAAGCGGTCCGTTCCCAGAAACACCGGGACGCTCGTGCTTTGCTGCAATTGGACTTCATGAAACGTTGCCTTTCTTTAAAGCATCCTTAAATTAACAGCTGAGTGAAAAGACACCCTCAGATGTATTTGCTCCCTTAGTTTGTTGTAAAGCCGCGCCAGCCTGAGCACACCCTCGAGCGGGACTGGGACGTTCCCTTGCCTCTCCCGCTTCCTTCCCGGCGCGCATCCGCACGGTGCCGCTTTATTTTCAGCTCCCTTGCTAGTAAACAGCTTCTTGCATTTCATCGCGACGTACATAAACGCCGCCTGCCACGGGAGAGGCTTTCTCATCCGGTTAATGTTCGACTACCACTTGCTTGCAAGCGAATTGTGAAGCTGGCTAGACATCTAGTGGTGTAAGATAGAAAAAGAAGCCCTGAAAGGGAAAAAGAGGTCTCTCAGCCTTTCTTTTTCACCTCCCGAGTTACCCAGCGGAGCAAAATCAGATGCAAATAAACCGATTTTGTAAAGGTTTATGCTTAACAGCAAGTAAGTGTTCCTGCTGAAATACAAGGCTGGGTGAAGGACAGGAGTAAAAGCGCGTTTAGAAGCCTCTGGGGGCTGGGAGTCTTAGTAGATTTATCCAATGTTGATGCTATTTGCCTACTCCAAGCAAAACTGAGACGCTGCTTCGTTACAAATACCTGCGACAGCAGGAGAAGGTCAGTAACGTAAAGCAGAGGGCTGCTGTGGGGAGAGTCCTGCAGCCTGGCCCCGCAGATGGGAACAATTTAGAAAATATTTGGAGAAAACGCAAATAAAGAGTGTCTAGGAAGTCCCCTGGACGGTATGAGTGGGAAAGGCACGTGAATTTTTCCAGAATTTGGGAAAGACAGATGCTTTTCTTGATATGTCAACGTTCCGTTTAGAGTGACCCGTGGAGGGTTGTTCCTTTAATTTTTTTAAATTTAAAAAAAAAAAAAAAAAAAAGGGTTGATTTTTGAAGCTGCAGCTGTAGGTAAGTATTTTTGCCTCGCCTGGCAGCCTGTCTGCGACACGAGTTCACATCGCGCCACCGGCTGCTCTGAAATGACCGTTTCCTCGGCCGTTCGCTCCGTGAAAGCGTGCGTGTTGTCACATACGCAGTCACCTGTAAACAAGACTTTTCTTCCCTGAGGGTTTGACTCCGTTCTTTGGTGCCAGGACACCAGAACAAGAGGCAGAGGGGAGAAGGGATGTTTTTGCAAGGGCAGCTTTTTGGCTCGGTGAGGTTTAATTGGGGAGAGAAGAAAGGCTCTTGGAGAGGGCGGTTGAGAGCAGGCTCCTAATTTTAGTCCCTTTGAATTACCCTGCCTCCAGAAACGCTGGAGGGATTTGGGTCTTTCTTTGGGATACAATTTTGGCTCGTGCCAAGCCCAATGCTTGGCACAAAGATGCCTGGCAGGGCGCAGTGGGGCGAGGGAAGCCGGCTAGGTGGCAAACTCGTCCCGTTAACGGAGAATCAGTAAGCGAGCTTGTGTGTTCATGATGGTTTTTTTGCCTTCTGTACCGCAGCAGAACCTTCTAAAGCCCAGACTCGTAAACCGAAATGTGGGAAAGGGACTCACTGCTCCCGCAATGCTTACATGCTGGTGTACAGGCTGCAAACCCGGGAGAAATCTCTGACCGTCGAAGTACCAGGTAAGTAAGTGAGCTTTGACTCTCCTGGCCTCAGCGTCTCGTCTTGGGATGCTCCAGGAGGGCCAGGAGGCGGGCTTTTCCTCGAAATCCCTTTTGCGACCGCTTTCCGGGAGCCCGGAAGGTGCTGTATGGAGACTTGGTGTCATGACCGGCGAAACCCCTCGCACTTAAATCATATTAGCCTGCCGATCCCACCCCTGTGCCCGCTCAGACCTCGCTGTCGTAACCAGCTGGAGGAGATCACCCCGCTGGGAGCCACGTGCGGCGGCGGGAGTGATGGGATTCGCAGCCGAGATCCCGCAGGAACCGCTCGGGTTCCTGAAGGCGAAGGAGAACAGCGTGATTAAATGTCATTGGCAGTGCACGCGCTGTGCTGGAGGTGAATAATCCTGACAGATGTCAGGTTTCTTCTGCGAGTGCTTAATCTTTTGCCGTGCTGAGACTAAATGGCATGAAAATAAGAGGATCCAAGCCCTGAACAAGAGTTTTGTACAAGCGGGTTCGTGTCTCGCTTTAGAATTGCTGGGGGTGGCAGAAATCCCTGTAGGTTTGGCCTGTGGATTTAACGATGCTTCGCGTTTGCGTGCTACTCGATTAGAAATATTAATTAGGCCCCTGGTGCTGATGGGGAGCGAGATGCGTTCCACCTTCTTCCCTCTCCTGCGAAGTGGGGGCAGCGGAGGTGGCGCGTCCCCTTTGGACCTCCCTTTTTGTTCAGGTTATCTGGATGCGAAGGGGGTAAATCGTACAGCTTTCTCCCCCCGCCTCCCCACCAATAACAGCACCAAACCTTTTCCAGCCCCACCGCCACTAAAACCCACCCTCTGAGCTCCGCTGCTTTGGGAATCGGCGCTAATTCCTGCCTCAAATCCGCATTTTCAGTCTGTTTCCTGAGCTCTCTTGCACTCCCTTTCCTCCTACCCCTCTGCCCTAAACAATAACTCAGCAAAAGCCTCTCCACCCAGCTCCGAATTCCTGCGCGGCCCCGCGGTTGCCTTTGTTTCCCGTGGAAGCCTGCCAGGGAACAGGGAGCGAAGGGCAGCAGTCGAGCCGTGCGGTTGTGGGGAGGTTTCATGCAACTGTAAATTTGAGGCATTTTGCTTTGATGCTGTTAAAAGCGGCTTTTCCGGGACGGTGGAGAGACATAACTCGGCTCTGACCTCAAGGGCTTCAAACTGGTTGTTTTTTAACGCTGTGGATTCTCCCCGAGGTGGATATTGTGCTCTCTGGCCACACAAGCATTAACCTTTCGGGGGAAATATTTTAGCGCTTCGAAATACTGCTAAATAGGAAGAGGCTTCAGATAAGCAGTGCTTTCCCCCTCCCTTAGACCAGCCCTGCGAGGGAAGCGTTTAATCTTTTTTTCCTCTGCTGAAGTTTGATTTGTTTGTTTGGTTTTTTCCATCGGCGACAGCAAAATTTCCTGTTTTCTTCACCTTCCCATCGACACCGGGAGCTGCCCCGGCTTATCTCCCGTCTCCTGAGGGCTTTTTGCCCTTGGCTTTGCAACGTGCTTGACCCCTCTTGCTGCGATCGCGCCTCCCCTGGGACTGCACGTCGGGATGAGCTTCGGGTGTATCTGTAGGGCGAGAAGCTCTCGCTTTCTCCCTTGGGAATGACGGGGCCTTGCTTTCGGTGGGAGGCAGAGAAATGGCCGGAGCGAGAGGAATAGCAGGGAGGGATCGAAGCAGGCAGCGTCCTGCCGCGCTCCGGCTCTCCAACCTCTCGCCAAACCCCGCCGCACTCGGCACGACTGCCAGCGCTCGGCGTAGGTTTGTTCGCAAGCAAAGGATTTCTCTTAAAAGCGGCGACCGGCCCCGAGTAAATTATTTTCTTGGGGCGTTGTTGTACGGCGTGGGGTAGTTGCATTTAATCATCTACAACCATAAACATCCCAGAGAGCAACGTCCGCGGGCTTGGCTTTCGGGAAGACCTCGTGTGTCGGTAGCCACGTGGGGGGAATTTTTTAAGGCTTGCTGTTATCCCCAGATAACTGATGGCGGGGATAATTACCGTAATTGGCGTTTTTCCTTGAAACGACTGCTTTTTTTCCTTCGTTCCCAACAGCTTTTCTGCAGGAGCTGGTCGAGCGGGATAACTGCAAGTTTGAGGAGTGGTGCAACGAAATGGCCGAGATGCGCAAACAGAGCGTGGCCAGAGGCAAAATCAAACACGAAGAGGTGAAGGAGCTCTACAAAAGGTTACCTGCTGAAGCTGGTCTGTAAGATATTGTGGTAGTATTTTGTAGTAGAGCCTTGTTAAGATTAGTGATGTGTTGTAACTAACCCACAACTCGCTTCTGTGGCCTAATGCTTCGCTGGAAGGCATTAGCCGTAGCCCCCTCGGAAGAGGAAGAGCGGTCGCCGTCTGTCGTTGCTTCGCGCGTGCTTAGAATTTGTTTTTCCTCTCTTGTTTTTTCTGCCTTAACCTATTTTTCTCCGTTTTTTTGCTCATTCTCACGGCCTCCGGCGTCGCTAATTCCCTCTCGCTCCTTCCCCATCAGTCTCTCCTGTGTGCTTCCATGCATTGTGACTGTTTTCTTCTGCCCGGTGAGCAGCTTGTCTCGTTAGCGCTCGGTAGCATCGAGGCAGAATAAATGGCCGGTCTCAAACTGCCAGCTCACGGCAAGTTTGGGAGCCGTTGATCCGAATTAATCAGCAGGTAACAGGGCAGGAGAATGCCTGACCTCCAGCAGAAAACGATTTAATTCATCCCCGCCAGTGTTTTGAAGGCGCATGGCTAAACTTCGAGGTCCATCCGATGAATGACTGGGGTTAATCCTTTCCAACTGCTCCTTGTGTCTTGTCGCTTTAGCATGTCTGAGCACGAGGATTTTTATTCCCCTCCTCGTTTTTTTTCTCCCGTCGCCCTCCAAACAAGTGTAGAGGTGCTTGCTCTGCCTATCCAGCGTGGGGAGTTCCTCTCTGCTGTGTGCATCTCCTAAAAACTCCAGGAGCTCCGTAATTAAAGACTTCAAAATGCGTTTAATTGCGTGGCCAGTTAGACAATTTGATTTTTAGCTCTTAATATTCGTTGCTCGATGCTCAGAACCGGCAGGGAGATGCGAGTAGCCGAACAGCAGACTCCCCGGCTCCCGTAAATGTCTGCCTCTTCAATTTATGAACCCGGCTTTGCAGACGACGGGCGCTTAACTCACCAACAGGAGGGTGTCGCAGCTCATCTTGCCGAGTCCCCGCGAGTCTGAGCGGTGTTAAAATGTCACCGTTAAGTCAAAGTTGCGGTGGAGGTATGACTCTGCCGTGAGTCACCGTTCGAAAGGAGCAGCAAGCACAGCTCCGGGGTGTTTTCTCTCTCCCTTAGCAGAAAGAGAATCGTTTGCTCTCGGCGTTTCTAGCGCGACGGAGGAATAAATCTCAAAAGGGTGGTGTTTTTTTTTTACCAGTGTAGGTAAAGCACCTCTGCCCCAATTTGAAGATGGCAGGACCCCAAGCAGTGCCCTGAGGGCACCCACAACCTGCTGCTGGGCACAGCTGGAGGCAGCGTTATCCCGGAGCTGCTCCGGCTCCCATCCCGCGGGAGCTCGGGATGCTCTCTGCAGCTGTGCAGACACGTTTTTCTGCCAGCTTTGTGTAGCCTGCCCCAGAAAAACGTACTTTTCCGGGGGAGGCAGCTTTCATCCCAAACTAGCAAACCATTTCTGACAGCGTTGCGATTCTCTGGAGGTCATGGCTGTGTTGTCTCTGATGGCGTTGCGTAAGATGAAAATACTGCTGATTTCTCCTGCAGAGGGTTTGAAGCCCGGCTTCCCAAAGATCCAGGGCAAGCTGGAAGAAGCCGGAGTGTTTTCCTGTCGCTTCTCCATCGCTTCTTTGCGTGAAACGTTGAGGATTTGTGTTAAGTGTAACTAATGGTTACGTTTCACCTCGGATTCAGCGCTGCCCTCCCCGTGTCAGCACAGAATGGGTTCAATTTCCTCTGAAATTCCCAGTCGTCTCGCAGAAGGGTTCGCGCATCGATACTGGGTCTCCGTATCGAGACCAAAAGCTGTTTCCCGGCTCGTGGAGACGCTGACCCTCTCCTGAACCTTGGCTTTGTGCAAGGTGCTTCTCCTTTGGCAAACAAGGGCGAGCCCACCGCTCTGTTTCAAAAAAAAATCATGCTCGCGCTAAAAAATGCGAGCAAGTTTCCGTTTGCGCTGTAAATTTTAAAATGTGCCAGTGTTTTCTCGCCCAGGTTTGCGAGAGAAGCCCAGAATAACACTGACATTTTGGGCGCTTGAAGGGACAGGGCGAGCATTGACCTCCTCTACTTGCTGCTGTTGCCTTTAATGTGTGATCGTAATTTAAATGTTATTATTTGTCCCTTGGTGGCCGATAAGAAAACCTTCCCCTTTCCTCGACTGCTCTCCCCCCTCAAAGGCTCAGCAGTCTGAAGGCAGCCCTGCTTGGAGCGCTCCGCCGTTCCCTGTCGCTTGCTTTGAATTCGAAATGACCGCCGCTTCTTGCGTGCCTTCATTTCACATAGCTCCCCTCTTCTAAATCTGCGATACGGAGACGAGAATTGGAGGGCGGGGGGTGGGGGGGGGAAGCGGTATCGGATGCTTGAAAACTCGCACCGCGGAGATTGAATCGACGGCGATAGCTTGTTGATGTTTTTAAAAGTACCGTTGGATATCGGAGTAATTATAAAATGCCATCTGCTGTGTTGTTTGTTCGCTGACACATACAGGCTTGTTTCTCTTCGTGTATTTTTTTTTTTTTCTTCCCCCCCGCCCCGCCTCCCCAGGTTCCCCGTACGACTTCATCTCCCTGGAATGGCTGCAGAAATGGCTGGATGAGTCTACTCCTCCGAAGCCTATAGACAACACAGCCTGCCTGTGCGTGCACGGCAAGCTCCATCCCGATAAAATATCCATTATGAAGAGGATATCGGAGTACGTGGCTGACTTCTTCTACAGGAGATACGGCGGAGGGCCCCGGCTGAACGGTAAGGCGGAGGGCTGGAAAACGCCCTCTCACGCGCTGAACGCGTTGTAGGGCCTTGTTGTGGTCCCGGCCCCGTTTTGAGCCATCCTTTATCATCGTAACTTCATTTCTGCGCATAGCTTTTGCGCTGCGCTCTTCTTTCCGGGTGATTTTTTTTTTTTCCCTTTTCCTATCACCTAATTGCGTTAGCATTCAAACAAACACAGTTAGTCCGATTGGTCTGCGACCCGAGTTCTGCTCTCTCTAGGAAGAGAAGCGCATGGAGGAATTTCTCAGAAAGCGGTGGCGCATTTAGGTTGGAAACCGTGATCCTGGGATGGTTTTATGAAGTTGATTTCTGGAAAATAACAAAACTTGCACATGCAACACGCACACACACCCCCCCCAGGCTCTTGAAAATGATTTTCGGTGCCTCGCAGCACCTACAGATCCTGCGTGGGCAGCGTTTCGCGCAGCGTGCGGATCTCTGCTGCCTCTTGCCAGCAACCCGCGCTCCGGAGCAGCGCGATACGCGCCGGGCGAGAAAAAATCATTTACTGTCCTTCACCTCCAGCCTGTCCTGAGCCGTCTCACGCGAGGGCCGCGCGTACCTGGGAGCCTTTGCGCTTGTCTCGCGAGCATCTGTCGCGCGTTTTGATTTTTGGGGTCAGCCCGGCCCCTACAGTCTTTGGGCATCCCTTAATGGAGCCCCGAGCCGAATTTCTTTCATAAAGGAGCTCAATAACTCCCACTGAGACCAAATTAGCTCAGCTCCTACTAGGAGCTTATAGGGAAGAAACGCAACCGGCGGAAACTGCTGTGACGCAGGCAGCCTTTGGTGGGGGGGGGCGGGGGGGGGGGGAACCAAACCAGGCCAATGTTTATTAGTCAACTGGAAGATCGCCTGCAGGGTTTTTTTGTTTTTTGGTTTTTTTTTTTTGTTTTTTTCCCTTGAGTACGGCTGGGAGGCACGGAGGATCGGATGCGCCGCTTCCCTGGACGCGACCCTCTTGCTCCCAGATGAAAATCCACGCCCAGCTGTAGGGTTTCCACTCCTCTAGGTCCAGCGGAGCTTTGCGGGAGAGTTGTTCTCTTCTGATTTTAAGTGGCAAAGTGCCACAATACGCTGGTTTTGGGTTCCCCCCCCCCCCGCCCTGCCCCTGCGTATGCCTAAACCCTCCTGCCTTTTGCCTCCCGTGGCTGTACGTTGGCGTGACCTGGCTCGCAGCTGTGACTGCAGACTGTCGATACCAGCGCTGTGAAGCTGGCGGAACAGATCACACCTCATCGGAAGCTTCAAATGCGGCCTGATCTGGCAGTAACCCCAGGGACCTCCTCATTTCCACGTGAAATCGCCGGTGGCGAGGCAGGATAGTTGGTACATACCTGTCTGAGGGTGTTCAAACCAGCGAAGGGGCTCGGCCGCACAAGAAATAACCGTAAATTGTGTTTCTTTTTCCCCTCCCCCCCAGTCAAAGCACTTTGCAAGGACTGCGTGGTGGAAAGGTGTCGAATCCTGCGACTGAAAAACCAGTTAAACGAAGACTACAAAACCGTTACGAACTTGCTGAAGATAACAGTCAAGGGGTACGTGAGTCCTGACAACTTCAAACGTTGTCGGAGATCTTTTTTTTTTGTTTTTTTTTTTTTTTACTGCTTAAATGGTTGGTTTTTTTCCCCCACCCCCCAAACATTTTACTGTTTGGGCTCCGAAAGTGAACGGCGTTGGGATTCGCGGTGCCACTGCTGTTCTCTCTCTGCAGGAACGACGGGTTTTGGGTGGGAAAGGCGTCCTTGCGCAGCTGGCGTCAGTTGGCTCTGGAGCAATTAAACGAGCAAGACGAAGACGGGGAGCACAGCAACGGAAAAATGAATGGAAACGCACAAAGCAAAGGTAGTTCTGCCGCTGCAGAGACCCACCAGCTCTGACTGATACCTCCCAGCAACAGACACGTCAGGTGTTCCTGTAGCTGTTTTGCTTCCCTCGTACGAGTAGGAAGGAAAGGATAACAAATAATAATAAAATAAAAAAAAAAAAAGCTCCTTCATTTAAGTTTCATTTAAGGAGCTTTTTTATTTGATAAGCTTCAAAACTGCTGGGTGATCTTCGTACCCGGAGAAGAAGATGAAGTAATAAGTAGTTTTACAAAACTGTGTAAAATTACCGCCCCAGACACGTGAGCTTTTCATCGGCTTTTATCTGAATGCGAGAGCGCAGGGGAGGAAGAAACAGGAAAATTACCTTGGGGAAGGGATGGAGGTGTTTATTGGGAAGGTCTGCGGGTGAAACAGCCCGGCTCTGGCAAAACGCAGCCTAGGAAAAAAAAAAAAAAAAAAAAAAATCATGAATTGGACTCTCTTCTGTGCTCACATCACGAGTCCGTGAGAGTAGATGGGGGTTTTTATTTGCCTTCTGCTCTTTAAAACCTTTGGAAACTGGTTATTTGGTGGAGGTTTTTGTTGGCGTGACTGAGGGCAGGAAGGTGGTTTGAGTGAAATGGGAGCCGATGGGCTGCCCGGCGGGGCATCCTGATAAGGGTTCTTCATTCCTGGCTGCTCACCTTGGTTTCACAACAGGTTGCAACTCCCGGTAGTAGGCAGGCCGGTAGAATGGCTCACAAGCCAAGGGGCTCGTTAGGCGCGTCGTTAGAGGCTCTTAGTAACACATTCTTGTGTTGGTGACACTCCAGTTCAGCGACCGGCGCGCTTCTGTCTCTGGAGCTATGGTTCTTATGGTTCTTAACTATAATTTCTACATTAATGTGGGGCTCGTCAACCCCCTGGCAGGCTCCCCCTTAGTTTGTCAGGCGGCATCTGGTTTAGATCAAGGCAAAGAGCGGACTAATATTTTTCCGGGAAGGTTTCTGCTCCCCGCGCTCCTACCTAGGCTGTGTTTAGGGTAAACTCTGCGATCTTTGGGAACAGCGAACCCCTGGGGTGGTTTAGCCGGAACAAATGCATCCTTTGTAGTCTCACAAAGGACCGTCTTGTGCTCCTCGCACTTCAAAGCACTCCTACGTGGCCTGTAGGCTGTAATCCCGCCTGCCTGGAGGCCGAGACATTGGAGAATAACAAATTTGCTTCCAAAGTCTCCCTTGGGTTAAGGGGTTTGCCGCAATTTGAAAGGCAACCGTGCTTCTTTCCCCTAAAGATTTTTTTTTTTTTTCCTTTCCTTGGGAGGGGAGCTCTCTGCAATCGCCTTGTATTTTTTCTTTTTTTTTTTTTTTTTTTTAAATTAGATGAATCAAATGAAGAGAAGAGAGAGGAGGAAGAGGAATTAAATTTTAATGAAGACATCGTTTGCCCACATGGTAGGTCTCTACGGGGGGAATGGAGCCGAATAGATCTGTTGTTGCCCACTGCTCGAGGCATTAACCTCGTAGCCTTTGCTCCGTCCAAGGCCAACGTGAGTAGCTCCCAAGGAAATGCGCTTTATCCTCGTCGGCCTGGGGTTTACTTGACGCTCAGCCTTCGAGCTTTGATTTGGCGAGCGCCCGTCGTCACGCGGCGGCCCGAGTTTTGGAGGGCGGTGACAGGGGCGTAAACGCAGGGGCGCGGCGGAAGGGGAGCCTCTCTCCTCCTCTCGCTAATGGAGCGAGGGCAGCGCCCCAAGGATCTGCAGCTGCGGGGAAGCTCTGAGAACCTCAGGTGGTTGAAATCAGTCGAGGTGGGAGCTGAGAGTATCCGTTTATTCTCTCGGTTCACACGAAAACAGGAGCGCTTACCTAACAACTGTAGAAACACGGGCTTATCTGGGAGCGGCTGGGACCGCTAAGGATATCGATTTACCAACCTGCTGTGCTTTGGTGTCTGTTTACATAAGGTTTTGACCCGATGTCGGTTGTTTTGCTCGGTGATGGTTCATTAGCTACATCCTTGGCTACCCTGTTGTTTAAATCTCGCTCTTTTTTTTTTTTTTTTTTTTTTTTTTTTTTTTTTTAGCGTTGTGCGTCGCTCCCAGACGCAACCGTTCCAGCAAGCTCTGTTCGGTGGCATAAATTTCCCTGCCAGGGATGCTCAAATCTTGTTCCTAGTAAGAAAGAAACATGCCATAAATTAGCAACGCGCCTCCTGTCATCGAGGCTAATCAAGGCTTGTAGAGTAATGGCTTGATAAAGGCTCATTTTAAAGCAGAGTGGTTAAGCGCTTTGTCACGCTCTGAGCTGTTTTTCAGAGCCTTTAACGCCGTATTTCCCACTGCCGCGAGGCTGCTGCCCTTCAATAAAGGCACGCGGCGTGGTGATGAAACATTTCATGTAGCCAGACATGATAAAAATAGGCCTACGCGCTGGTAAATCGCGAGTTGATCTGTGACTTTGGGTCGTATCAGAATAAATAATCTTAAATCTGGGGGCTGCTGGCAGATCAGATTTCATTCTCCGGAGCTGACCTCCAATTACTCATGGAAAAACAACCTTTCCACCTCGAAAATTTCCCTCTGGAGCGTTACCGGCGAATCTGGAGGTCTGGGTCCTCCAGCCTTCAAATTTTGCCGCG
Source organism: Rissa tridactyla (assembly GCF_028500815.1). NCBI lineage: Eukaryota > Metazoa > Chordata > Aves > Charadriiformes > Laridae > Rissa > Rissa tridactyla. The sequence goes on along the minus strand of NC_071481.1, from coordinate 8,414,132 downwards.
GAGGAAGTTCCTGCCTTCATGGCAGGCTGCGGAAAAGCCGGCTCTTTATCCGTGAGGTCTGGCTGCCCTCCAGAAATGCCACCCGGGCCTTCCCTTCAGAAGTCCCTTTGCATCTTTGCCGCGATTTCTCGCTCTCTGCTAGTCGCCCGACCCCGGCAAAGAATTTTTTCCAGATAACCAGGGGAAGATTTCCCCCAATCTCCCAAGACTTCCCAAGGGAAGACGTGCCCCAAAAAAAAGGTCTCTCTGGACAGCGGGAGGGGGAAGCGGGGTCGGCAGCGGTTTGGATCATCTTCTTCCAGATGGCAAAGCACTTGTTCCCCGCGCATCCGGATCTGATTTTTTTTTTTTTTTCCCCCACCTCTTTCGCTCAACGGTGTATTCATCTGTTTTCATCCATCACACGGCGTCAAGGCGCTTATTTGTACAAGCTCGGGGGTTTTCTCCCCCACCCCCCGCCATCCCGGCTCTGGAAAGCAGCCTGGTCCTGCCTCCTCCTATGGTAAAGCCGGGCCGCTTGCTCGCGTTTGATGAAGAACAAGCGGCCAAGCGCCGCATCGAAGCAGTCCAGCCCGACCTTTGTTTATGAGAGGAAAAGCAGGAGGGGAGCGTTGCTATTTTTTTATTTCCCCCCCCCCCCTCCCACTTCGGGGCTGGCAGAAATCCAGGCTTGGCCGGAGCGAGGAAAACTGATGGGTCTGTGGGGCTGAGGAGCTGCTTGTGATGGTAAAGAGCTACCGGAGGGCGGGGAGGAAGGAGCCTTTTCTCCCCCGTCTCCTTTTCGTAGCTCTCCGGGCTGTAGAAATACAGCACTGCGACCTCGCGGTTGCTCTTTTGCTTCCCTCTCGCTGGCGAAACCCCCGTCGAGGCGTGAATTATTCCCGTGCCGCCTCCAAATCCGGTTTGCCTCTCCGTGTTGCAACGACTGTTCCCCTTGTTTCTCCCCGTGACAGCCGGGCCTTGACTTCCCAGCTGCTCTCTCTCTCGCGGGGAGATGCGGTTTTGCTTTCCCCTCGGCGATCGTCGGCCCTGCTGGGATCCCCGAGCCCTCGCCTTCTCCCGTTTTCCCAAGCCTTGTTTGTCCGCCGGAATGCGTGTCGTCATGCGTCCGCGCGGTGTCCAAACGCGTGAGCGTGACCTTTCTGCTACGGCCGGCGCTAAAATGACAAATGCCTCGCGCTAAGCTGTTCTTTTGGGGGGGTTTTTTGAGCTGCTTGAGCGTCGGGATACATCATCCAGCAGGCCGAGGGATAGTTGGTAAATCTTGCTTCGGATCTTCACGCCCCAGGTATTCCCTGGAGCAGATGTAGGGTGCCAAACCTGTCTTTTTTTCCGGATTTTGTGGATATCGCGGATAGGGCACGTGAAGCCCTCGGAGATTACACGGCGGTGGTTTTGTTTTTTCAAAGAGCGTGGAAAGCACCTGGCTCCTGTTTTCGTGGGGCGCGGGGTTAGTCTGCAGCTTGGTGAACGGAGTCGCCGTAAAAATGTAACCGTAGATAGCCAAGGTCGGAAGACGGTAGCCCCATGCCCTCTTTGGCTTGCCCTCGCTTTTCCGAGCATCTCTTTGCCACCGCTTGTGTTTGATCAGCTGCTTGGGTTCACGAGCTTGGGAATCTGAAGGACGTTTATATGAATTGAAATCGTAAATTTATTTTTTTTGTTGTTCCTGTCTAAACGAGGAAATGGTAAAGAAGTCGAAGGTGACTTTGTGTGTTAGTTGTGCTCTCTTTTTTTTTGCTGACGTGGTGTTGGCTGATACCCTGTAATCTCCTCCATCTAGTGAGGGCTGCGCGACATCGCTGAGCGCGTCGAGAGCAAAGCCCTACTCCTGGCTCCCTCTCGCTCTCTCTCTCTCCCCACAGGTGACCTGTGCATATCGGAAAACGAACGGAGGGTGGTTTCGAAGGAAGCCTGGGAAAAACTCAAGCAATATTTTCCAAAAGCCCCCGAATTCCCAAATAACAGAGAGTGCTGTTCCCAGTGCAAGGTATTTGAATGAACGTTGCCTTCTTGTTGGCCGTAAAGACGTGGTCGTGTTTCTGGTTTTCTTTAGAACACCACGCAGTGCAGCGCAGGAAAAGTGTTGTCACCTTTTAATAACAGCTGGGAACTGAAGCTGGGGTGTAATTAACTGTTTCGTGCAGATTTTGGAGCGCGAAGGGGAGGAAAACGAAGCCCTGCATAAGATGATGGCCAGCGAGCAAAAGACTTCTCTCCAGAACCTGTTCCACGATAAATGCAGACCTTGCCTGGGCAGCTGGCCTCAGGTACGGGGAGGAGGGCGGCGAGGGGAATGTAGTGGGTCTGGGGTGTAGCGGGGGGAGGGTTTCATGAGCTTTAATCCCACTTCTAAAAAATTGTATTCCACCTGTGAGAGAGACTTGCCTGATCATCGTTCGCTCGGTCGGAGCGGAGAGCGTGGCTGTGCCGGCGCAGCTTACGCGTGTGTTGTGCCGAGGTGTGATTTCCCCCGATCAGCTGCGCTGGCGCAACGCCCCGCTAAAGGTAACGCGAGAACGGCTCGTGTGCCAGCATCGCCGGCGCTGGCCCCGGCTTGGAGAGATAAGCAGCGACAATATTGCTGCTGCGGTTATATCCGCCCCCTAGAAGGAGCGAAACGACGCAGCCGTGCCGGCGGAGGCGGCTTTTCACCGCCTTCCCGTGCACGCCAGGCTTTTGCTGCTGGGCGGACAAAATTCCGGCATCCTCCTACATCACGAGAGCTCGGGGGGAGCTTCCCTAAACGCTAGAGCCTTGTAAATAGGGAGCGATGGTCGTGCGAGACCTCTCGCAGCGGGCTTCTCCTCGGTACAAGCCTGCAGCTCTCCGGCACCTTCCTGGAGCTTCGAGGAGGCTCAAAAGAAATGGCACAAGCCGTTGGCTCCGCGCCTTGGCTCCCAGACGTCTCGCGGCGCTGATTAATGATTGACTCTTAGATCCTGCCAAGCTGCTTTGGCAGGTGTCTGCCTCCCTCGCTCCTACGTGCGAGGGCAGTTTGCCATTCCCGGGTGCCTTCTCCAGCCGGGAATAAATATTCAGGTCAACAGGGATCCGTGTCTCGGAACCGGGGAGTCCCAAAAGGGTTTAAATGGGAAACGTTTGGTGCTGAGCTGGGGAGCTGCCAGGTCCCGCCGGCGGTATTTAAGGGCAGTATCGGGTTGGATCTGCTTTTGCGGGTGATGGAAAAGCCGGAGCCCCATCACCATGGGGCAGCTCAAAATATGAGGGTCCCTCCAGGCAGCGAGGCTACGTCTTCCCCTCCCTTGGAATTTCCCAAGGGAGCCCGAGGAAAAAAGAGCTGAGGATCTTTCCCTCAAGCTTTTTGAGTTTTCCTGATCCAAAGCAGTTGAGGTTTGGGGAAGAAAATCGGCGGAGCGGTTTAATCCAGAGGAGATGAAGGGAGATGGAAAAATACCTATCTATTCCTCAGGAGTGCTGAATTTTCCCGCAGAAAGATGGAGCGAGCCCTTAAATCCGCGTTAGGGGAGGTGGTGAGGGTAGGTGAGCATGGAAGTGATTTTTGTCACCCGGCTCTTTAGGATGGAGGTGGTTTCTTGTCCGCTCCAGCGGCCTATCTAATGGTTGGGACAGGAAAACGAGGGTTTATCCTAAAACCGCTGCCTCGCGAGGGTGCAGGGCTGTGGATTTGAATCCCTGCTGCTGCCCAAAGGAGAAACTTCTGGATTTTCCTGGGTGAAGCAAACGAAGCGGGGTTGGGGTGGTCTCGCCCCACACCCGGGGGGCGGTGCAGAATGGCTTTAGACGCCGAGCACCCGGTGAGAGAAAACACGGTGCTGGGCAGTCGGAGCCACTCTGGGGGAAATGACCGTTTCCTGCAGCGAATTAAAGGTAATTGGATCTAAAGCTAAATTAACTTTGTAATAAACACGAGATTAGTAATGGAAGTGCTTAGTACTTGATCCCAAATTATTTTCCTTGGCTTTCCCAGCGCGCTTGGATGGAGTTGTCATGGTAAGAACGCCGAGATCTCCGAGAGAATGAGTGCTGCAGAAAAAGCCGAACAGTCATCGCGTCTCTATTGTTGGATTAATTAAAAAGGATCTTTTTTTTCCTCTCTTTTCACCTCCAGGAGACAGATGAGCTGTATATTGTTTCGCAGTTCTTTGTAGAAGAGTGGAGGAAATTTGTCAGGTAACTTTGGCTCGAGGGGGTTTTTTTGGGGGTGCTTTTTATTCCTTTCGGAGGGGCCGTAGATAACGATCTGGCTTTCGAATCCCGGTGCGCTCTGGGGTTGCCTGCGGTTTGCCATCGTGCAAACAAGAGTTTGGCAGGACTCGTATCGGTTGTAATACGTTGTAAGAAACCGAATTTCCTTGTTTGCTGTGTCTTAACCAGATGGTCGGATTAGATTCGTAACCCGATTAGTTTTGTCGTCTGTCTGGAGCTGCACCCTGGGCCGAGGTCACCGCTCGGGCCTCTTTCCCTGGGCTGCTGGTGGCAGGAGATGGAAATCTCCGCTAGAGAGGAGTGCGATTTTGCAACGCGGGGGAACGCCGATCTGATTTCCGCGTCGGTAGTAGTTTTTAATGCTCCCCGTTGGCGTGCCTTCTGTAAAGAGTCACCTGCGATTTCTTCTTGGCCGCCCTGCGGAGTTGTGGTTTGTGTGAAATAACCTCGAGCGAGCTTTGCAAACCGCTTTCCTTTTGCCCGCGCAGGAGGCCGACGCGCTGCAGCCCCGTCTCCTCGGTAGGAAACAGCGCTCTTCTCTGTCCCCACGGGGGTCTCATGTTCACCTACGCTTCCATGACCAAAGAAGACTCCAAACTGTGAGTTTCTTCTCTTCGCGGGTGCCACAGGGGAACGTTCCTGGAGGCTCGCTGAGCTGCAGCAACACGAATCCTTTCCCTTGAGCAAAATTAACACGTGTGCTTTCTCGGGCCCGCCTTAGCCTTTGCCGCGAGGCAAGACCTAAATCGTCGAAGGATGCTGGGTCAGGGGAGGAAAAAAAAAAAAAAAAAAAAAAAAAAAAAAAAAAAGAGAGAGCGCTTACTTCAGCTCGGCTAGTTCCTAACAATAAACTACCCTGAATTTGACCGGGGCGTAGAAACATCCGGCTTCCTTAGGATTTGCTTTCCGTGAGACTTACCCCTGCAGCGCTGGACGCTGGGCTGGAGTTCATGCTCCGTAGGGTTGCTTCTGCAGTGATGCAGAACTAAAAGTAGCAGATCTTCCCTTCCTCTCCTCCTCCGTCCTCCCTCCGGCGTGACTGGAGCAGAACAGCGTCACTAATAACACGCTGCTGTTCCCCTGTTATCTCGGGCGTACAGGCCCTCCCGCGTAGCTGGAGTTAAGCATTGATTTTTGCAGCTTTTCTTTCGTTGACGGACTGAAAAAGAAAAGGGGAGGCTGTTCGGGAGCTCGGGGCTTGGCTTTTCCATGTCATAAAGCACGTTCTTGTTCCTTTGCACAGTATAGCTCTGATATGGCCCAGCGAGTGGGAGAGGATTCAAAAACTCTTTGTCGTGGATCACGTCATCAAAATCACCCGAACGCAGGCTGCCGGGGCGGACCCCGAGAGCGCACTTTACGTCTCTGAGCCCAGTGAGTGAATGTTTCGCCGCTGTCTGTGCTCCGTCCTTTTGCTAATTGTTGCCGATCCAACATGTTGCCTTTGTAGCTAAGGGCTGCCAAGGTGCTGAGGGGACTGGAACCCCTCTCTGATGAAGAAAGGCCGAGGGATTTGGGTCTCTTCAGTCTGGAAAAAAGACGGCTGAGGGGGGACCTTATCAACGCTGATAAATACTGAAAGGGGGGGTGTCAGGAGGATGGGGCCAGGCTCTTCTCCGTGGTGCCCGGGGACAGGACAAGGGGTAACGGGCACAAACGTGACCATGGGAAGTTCCATCTCAACACGAGGAGGAACTTCTTTCCTTTGAGGGTGGCAGAGCCCTGGCACAGGCTGCCCAGAGAGGTGGGGGAGTCTCCGTCTCTGGAGACATCCCAACCCCGCCTGGAGGCGTTCCTGTGCCACCTGCTCTGGGTGACCCTGCTCTGGCAGGGGGTGGGACGGGGTGATCTCCAGAGGGCCCTTCCCACCCCCACTGTTGTGTGATTCCCTGGGAAGTGGTTATTTTTTGGGATAAAGGGTCAGATTTAAGGGGATCCTGAGCTTGGCAGAGCCCCTCGGGGTTAGCGGTGGGAGGCTTTGGGCAGGTGTCTCCAAGGAGCTGAAACGATTAAATGCATTTTCCCTTTGTGCCTTCCCCAGAGCTCTGTCCCGAGTGCAGAGAAGGGCTTTTATGCCAACAGCAGCGGGACTTGCGTGAGTACACCCAAGCCACCATCTACATCCATAAAGTGGTGGATAACAAAAAGGTACGGGCTCTCTCCCTCCGTCCTCGCTCATCCCGGCTCCGTTTCATTTTAACGGGAACCGCACCGAGTACCCAAATGACCGTCCGAGCGACGGGACCGGCTATCGCAGCCTGCCGCGTCCCCACAGGGCTGGGACCTGCTGGTGGGGACCTGGGTGGCCCGTGGTGGTGGGCAGGGCAAAAAGCCCCCGGCTCCACGGCGCGGGGAAGCTCTCGCTTTGGCGAAAATAGCAAATGGGAAAACTCTGGCTGTAGCTACTCTGAAAAAATTTGGTCTCCTCGAAGCTTCCTTTTGCCAAACCGAATCCTTTGTGGTATCTTCACGGATCTTTGATTATTTCAGGCGATGTGGTAACTGTTTTTCTGCCTTCAGAATCGCATTATCGGGCTCTACCTGTTCTCCTCCCCCTCCAGGATTTGTCAGTTCCTTTCTTGGTTGCTCAAGTGACATTTATTCCTAGATAGAAATAAGCTCCTCAACCTCCATGCTGATGAAATCGCGGTGAACTTAGAGATGCTTCTCGAGATCCCCTACGAAGCTGTCGGTTTACGTCTCTGCTTTGCTGGTGGTTTAAGGGATCAGTGTTAGAGCTAGAATTGGTTTTACGGGTACGCGAGAGCTGGTTAAAGTCAGCCTTCCTCCGCAGGGCTTGTTTGATGCTTTAAGGAGGAAACCAAGGCGCTGGACGAGCTCGGATAAAGATGTTCCCTGCTCCTTTTTTTTTTTTTTTTGGCCTCTCGTCGATTCCCACCTCCCTGCCAATCTAAGGGAGGAGCTGGAACCCGGACAACTGCAGGGCGCCGGAGGCCGGACGGGTTTCTGCCTCGGGTGTGAGAAGCGGAGCACGCAGCACCGTCTTGAGCCATCGGCTACGGGCTTTTGGCCTGTCTGGAGGCTGAATCCCGTGGCCGTATCTTGGCTCCGGTGCAGAGGAGGGTTGTTGTTTCTTTTCTGGTGCTGGCCGGGACCGTGCTCACGCACGGGGCTGGCAAAAAGGAAAAAAAAAAAAAAAATCAAACCAAACAGGCAGCTATTCTTTGCCGAGCAGCTGGAGTCGGAGAGAGGGGGCGAGAGCTTGCCTGCCAGATCCCTCATTAAGGGGGCAGCCTCGGCGAGATGCGAAGGAGCCGTCGTGCCCGCCAGCGGGGCGGCAGCGCTGCCAGCGAGGGCTGGGGACGGCGGCGCTCGAAGGCGCCGCCGCTTCCTTCCCCGCCGCTTTCGATGTGCAAAGCTGGGGAGCGTTTCCCATCCCCTCGCCCCTGCTCTTCCCCCCCCTGCCTCCGCGACCTCCTTCGGCTGGCGCTGCCATGGCAGAGCCGCGGCCGTATAAAATCGGCGTAAGGCGGCACTGCTGGAATGCAGAGGGCTCCGGGGAGGCTGCGGTTGGTGCTGGATGTTTGGGGACTATGATTGCATCGTTAATTGCAAATACATTGACGGAGAAGCGGGCTCTCAGACATCCGGGACGGAGAGCGTGCCGGTCTCCTGGGCTCCTCCAAACCCCAGCTCCAGCCGGAGCGTAGATGGGAATTCAGGTCCGGCGGATCCGTGCCTCCTGGAGTGCCTTACGCGGAACCGAACATCCTTTTTATTTCTATGTTTTTGTGTAAATTATTTAGATTTCGTTTACTTACAGCCTCCAGACCCATAAATAATGGTGCTGAGTGCCTCTGGCGGGCCGCTGCAGGGATGGATAAGTGTCTTAATTTACAGATAATATTCCTTTCCGCGTGTAAGGGCTTTCATAATACACTTAGATGAACCGGAGAAGCAGCCAGCTAATGGGAAAGAAATCAGTCCAGGCCCCTGGAGACTTTCCCTTGGCCTAGAGAGGAGGGAAGGTCCTGAGCCGCAGGAAGCACCTGCGATTCAACGGAGCGGCTCGTTCTCCTGAGCCCAATCCCCCACCCGCCGTGGTCCCACGCGGCTGGGGAGGGGTGCAGGGAGACGTTCCAGAGCACGTGGAACGCATCTCCCCGGGTTATTCCCTGGATGGAGGTGGCATCCCGGAGGCCTCCGCAAGCTGTTTGCTTGTGAGGTGACAGTCGGGGGGTTGACGCCGCAGGGTTAGTTACGGAGAACGATTTTTTTATGACTTCAGGTAATGAAGGATGCTGCTCCGGAGCTGAACGTGAGCAGCTCGGAAGCTGAAGAGGAAAGGGAGGAAAACAAGCCAGAGGGGGAGCAAGACCCAGATTTTAATCAGGTAGAGATCAAAAATTACCGCCAGGTTCCTCGGTTTTTCCGTCATCCTCTTGAGTCAACGTGACGGGAGCCCCCCCCGGCTCTGCGTACCGCCAGCAGCCAAAAACAACAAGGCTCTTCGATGGTCATTTTTAACGGTTGCGCCCGCACCATCGCTTTGGGTTCGGAGAGATCAAATATTGCTGGTGACTCGTACGCCCGGCTGGTAATCCGCCCCGCGCTAGCGTGTCGAAACGGGAACCGAGGTTTCGAGGCCGAGACTTTGGGCTCCTCTGGACTCTCGCGTGCGGCGGTTCGCTTTCCACGGGGCATCGCAGCGCTTCGTGCCTCCTTCCCTCGCGTCGCCGACTCGCCCGAAACGCAGCCCCGGGGTTAAGAGGAGGGTGTATTTTCCGCAAATCCCAAACTTAAGGTCTTGATTATTGGGGTTTTTTTGTTTGTTTGTTTGTTTGGGTGTTTTGTTTTTTTTTTTGGCTCTTGTTTCTAGGCCAACGGTGGTGCGAAGCGCCAGAAGATCTCGCACCAGAACTACATCACTTACCAAAAGCAAGGCATCAGGCGGAGCACCCGGCACCGGAAAGTCAGAGGGGAGAAAGCACTGCTCGTTTCTGCAAATCAGACACTCAAAGAGCTAAAAATACAGGTAAGGTGGCTTTTTCGTCCGAGGAACGAGCCGTCTCCAGTAGGAAAAACACAAAAAAAAAAAAACAGCGCGCGGCTGGGAGGGGGTGAAGGGAGAGTCTAAAATCCCCCGTGGCACGGAAAAGCGCGGGGTTGCTCTTGGAAGCCGGGGTGGTTTGGTTTTTTTTTTTTTGCGTAGCTCGGCAGCGGTGGGTTTTTGGTGTGGGTTTTTTTGGTTTTGTTTTGGGTTTTTTTTTCCCTCCGCACACAACCAGCGTGTCTCATTGTGTTGGCACAGATCATGCATGCATTTTCAGTTGCTCCCTTCGACCAGAATTTGTCCATCGACGGGAAGATCCTGAGCGACGACACCGCCACCCTCGGCAGCCTGGGAGTCATCCCCGAATCCGTCATTTTATTAAAGGTAACGGGAGGCTGCGGCCGCTGCGACGAAGTCGCGTGAAGCGGAGAATCCCAACTGATTTTTGTACAAGCGGAGAGAAACGCCCCGCGGGGCGTGTGAAAACCGCCCTGCCCTAGACGTGCCCACCCGTGCCTGCGCTCTGGCCGAATTTAACGAGCTCCTTCTTAGAGAAGCCAAATCCTCTTTTATTTTTCATTAAAGAGCGTTTCTTAGCTGGCCTTTGCTGCTGAGCCCCCCCGCGTACCAGCCCAAAAACACGGCTAAACGAGGGAGCCAGTCCTCCCCTCTCCTTCCCAGACGGCGTTGGGGCGAGAGCCCCGTTCCCCAGCACCGTCGCCCCGTTTTTCGCTTCCTTCCTCGTTAATAATCCCTTGCTCCGCTTTATTTTCCAGGCCGACGAACCCATTGCGGATTACGCGGCGATGGACGACGTTATGCAAGGTGAGAGTTGCGGGGTGGGCGGGCGGGGGGGAGACGACACGCGCCTGGACGTTTGTTGGTTTTTTTTTTTGGGGGGGGGTCGGGGAAGGCGCCTCGCCGCTGGCGTTTCGGGAGACGCGTTGGGTTGGCCAAGGCTTGGGTTGGATTTGGGTGGGAAAGGTCGAAAATCAAGACTTTGAAGCTTGGCTGTCACCGTGTGACCAAAGAGCCTTTTAGAAACGAGTGGCGGGGGGGGGCTTCTAACGCCGTGCCTTTTTCTTTCCGTCCCCAGTTTGTATGCCCGAAGAAGGATTTAAAGGTGAGTTTGGTGGTTTGTTTTTTTTTGTTTTTTTTTGATTCCTTCCCCCTTGATTTAAGCCCCCGCTCGCTGACTTCATCCCGTAAGCGTCCTCACCCCCTCGGGTGGGTGTTTTTCCTCCCCAGGGACTGGTTTGCTCGGACACTGATGGTTTTCGAGGCGCTGGAGCGACCGGAAGGGAAGAGGATTTTTTGACGCGGTAGGGCATTAAAAGGAGAACAAAGAAAACAAAAACAAACCAACAACCAACAAACAAACCCAAAAAAGGTGGATACAAGACTGAACTCTTTGACTCTTCCAGAAGGCAGAAACCCATCCTGAAATGACTGTCCCCCCCGCCCCCGCCCTCCCCGTCCCCTCCAAAAAAACGAAAAAATGCCTTATGTCAAAGCAGATTGCACTGAAGGACACCCTGCCTTCGAGGGAACGTTCCCCGTTTTATATTTAAGGAAGCGCCGGGAAGGTTTGGGGAAGTTTTTAGCCGCGGTAGGGAGCGGGGCGGGGGTTTGGGGGCGGAGGGTTTCTCCCGGGGTTGGGGGCGGGGGGGGGGGTTTCCCCGGCTCTCGTCCCCCGCAGAGGGATTGGGATGCGTTCCAGGGAAACCGTCCCGCTCTGCTCTCCCCACGCTCCTTAGGCGTAACCTGCCAACGGATAATCCCGGCTCTTCATCCGCTATTACTCCTTCAGTACAGCATGGAAGTAAAAATCGTTACTCGTGAGGAATGTCTCGCTCTTTTGGGGAAAAAAACCAAACACACACAAAACCCCAAACTTCGTCTGTTTAACCCAAAATCTAAGCTGTGCTCTGCCTCCCAAAGCCTTCCGTGGCTGCGGGGAGGGGGGGAATGGGGAGCTGCCCCCCCCGACCCCCCCTCCGGCTCCTCAGCTGCTCGCCTTCACTTCCAGCCCTTCCCTAATCGCCTGCTCTGTCAACTCCTTATTTTATTTTTATTATTTTATTATTTTTTTTTAGAGACGGGGGGGTATTTTAATGCCTTTTGATAACATCTTTTTTTCCCTCTGGCCCCGGGGGGCCGGCCAGCGGCTTTGCCCACGGTGGGGGGAGATGGCGAAGGGGGCTCCGGGGGGGGGGAAGGGGGGGCGAGGGCACGTTTCCCATGGGAAGAGGTGGGTTTTTTCCCCCCCCCTTCTATTCTCGTTTTTTAGGAATACACTAATTATTTGGGGGTTTGGGGTTTTTTTTTACACTCTCCCCCCCCGCCACCGTTGCCCCTTAATAGCAGAGAACAACCCCCCGCTTCCCGACATTAAAAATGCACCCTCGAGCTGTCTCCCGAATAAAATTTAGACGTTTTCTCTTCCTTTCCCCCCTCCTTTTTTAACTTTTTTCCACGGCAAAACGCGCTGCGGAGAGTGGGGCTACCCCCCCTGCCCCGTGGCCTTTTATTTTTGAATTGCAGGAGTTTGGGGCTGCGAGAGGTCGGGGGGGGGGGGGAGGCCGTATCCCATCCCAACCCCTAAGCCTTTATTATAAATATTATCTTTTATCCGAAGAATTCCAGCTGCTCCTTGGCTCCGCGTCCCCGTCCCCCCCCATCCCCGCCGGCTTGTGGGGAGAAGGAGCCGGCGCTCGGGGCCCTGGAGCTCTTTAAAAAAAAAAGAAAAAAAAAAAAAAAAAAAAGTGGGTTTGGGGGGGCAATTTCGGGGCAATTCTTTCCCAAGGTGAAGACGTCGTCAGGAATTTGACGCGCCGAAGCCTCTCCATCCTTCGGGAACAGGCAGGAGCTTTTCTTCTTCCCAGACTGAAGCACTCGGCTTGTGTACATATTCCCTGGAAATTCCTTTTTTTTTTTCTTATTTTTTTTTTCCTTCTTCAATTTGCTGTCAAATTAGGTTTTTTTGGGTTACAAAAATCTCTTCCTTGAGCTTTTAACGTTGGGGAAAACTTTTAAGGAGGAAGGAGCCGGGGCCCGGGGCGGCGTTGGGAGAAGCGAGGGGGGAGGCCGCGGGTACAAGACGTGATCGGATCGAAGGGCCCAGTTCCCGGTTTTTGGGAGTTTTTTGGGGTTTTTTTTTGGTTTTTGTTTTTTTTTTTCGTTTGGGTCTTGTTATTTGCCAACTCGATGGGATTAAAACTGTCCTTTGAGCTGTGGAAGCCTTATTAAAGCGCATACACGTGGGCTGGCGCCTCTTTTAACGCCTCGGCCGAAATTCCGGGGGTTTTTTTGTTTTGTTTTTGTGTTGTTTTGTTTTTTTTTTTTTAATCACGTTGCGCATCCCGCTCCCGGACATCGCTGAGGGAAGGGATGGGGTGAGAATCGCGACCCCCCCCCCACCCCCCACCCCTCCATCGCATCCCCACCCTGGCACCTCGCCTGGGTGCTGCTCCCAGGGTGCCAGCCCCCGCCTCCTTCCGCGCTGGCACCGGCAATGGCGGGGCGGGGGGGGGTCCCTGCCAGCCCCTCCTCCAGCCAAAATGGCCCCTGGGGTGGGGGAGATGGGTGCTGGGGGGGGGGTGATGGGTGAATGGGGTACCCTGGGTGCATGGGGGGGTGGGGAGGGAGGAAGGGATGGAGGTACTCTGGGTACCAGGGATGGAGAGGGGGGGCATCCTGAGTGCCAGGGAGGGATGGAGGAATATGGGGGGGGGGACACTCTGGGTCCCAGGGAGGGATGCAGGGATGGGGGGGCCACCTTGGGTACTGAGGATGGAGAGGGGGGGCACCCTGGGTACCAGGGAGGGATGCAGGGACGTGGAGGGGCACCCTGGGTACCAGGGATGGAGAGGGGGGGCATCGTGGGTACCAGGGAGGGATGAAGGAATATGGGGGGGGGGCACTCTGGGTACCAGGGATGGAGAAAGGGGCACCCTGGGTGTCATGGAGGGATGGGGGGGGCGCACTCTGTGTCCCAGGGAGGGATGCAGGGATGGCGGGGGCCACCCTGGGTACTGAGGATGGAGAGGGGGGGCACCCTGGGTACCAGGGATGGAGAGGGGGGGCATCCTGAGTGCCAGGGAGGGATGGAGGAATATGGGGGGGGGACACTCTGGGTCCCAGGGAGGGATACATGGATGGGGGGGCCACCCTGGGTACTGAGGATGGAGAGGGGGGGCATCCTGAGTGCCAGGGGGGGATGGAGGGGGGGCTCACCGTGGGTACCAGGGAGGGATGCAGGGATGTGGAGGGGCACCCTGGGTACCAGGGATGGAGAAAGGGGCACCCTGGGTACCAGGGAGGGATGGAAGGGGGGGCCACTCTGGGTCTCGGGGAGGGATGCAGGGAGGGGGGGGGACCCTGGGTACCAGGGATGGAGAAAGGGGCACCCTGGGTGCCATGGAGGGATGAAGGGGGTGGGGGGCACCCTGGGTACTGAGGATGGAAGGGGGGGGTGCACCCTAGATGCCAGGGACGGTTGGAGGGGGGGGCACTCTGGGTGCCAGGGAGGGGTGGGGGGGACCTGAACCGGGGCGGGGGGGGCCACACGGGTGATGGCCAGCGAAACACCCGGCTGCCAGCCCTGGACGGGGGGGATGGAGACGGTTCCCCGGGGGCCGTGGAGCGGGGGGGGGAGGATTCGGTGGCTGCGGGGATGGAGGAGGGGGAGGGGGGAGCTGAGTGCCGGGGGGGGCGGGGACAGCCAGGTGGTCCAGGGGAGGGGACAGGGATGGAGGGGGGAGCCCGGGCTGGGGGCGATGCCGTGCCCAGTGCCCGATCCCAGCTCC